>NW_007733527.1:14273-59772 GCF_000696425.1 Galeopterus variegatus
CTTTCAAAATCAAAATGTCTCACAGCCCATGCTAACCAGGAACTATGCAAGAAAAGGGATTCTGGGAAACACAGTTCCAACTAATTTGACACAATACAAATCCAGCACCCCATCTTTTTTTGTAAAAAAAAAAAAAAAAAAAACAGTAGTTTCTTAAAGCTGCCCTGAATTTTAACTTGTAACCCTTCTATCATGCTTATTTCTGTCATCATACTTTCTATTTTCAAAGGGTCTCTCACTTCCCCCAATCATTTTAAAAATAGCCTTCTAGTCTTGCTTGATGGCTATAATACACTTTGCTTCCTTTCTTTTTCTTTTTTCTTTTTTTTTCCTTTTGCTTCATGCCTTTTCTTTCTTCCTCATTCCCACTTTTATCTCTCACGTATGCGGCTTTCCTCAAATACCTGGTGATCCTTGCCAGTTTGTTCATTTTTAAAAGTAAGGCATGCAAGTGTTAATATTTGAAGCTTCCTCTCTTATGCAAGTTATTTTTTTTTAGAAAGAATACCTCTAGTCTCTAATCTAAACCAATTTCAACTCAAATACTACTATATACCCTTAGTGCTATTTTCTCCTTCTTTATTCCTGTGGATGTATGCTGTTTTCAGTCCTATACTATCATTTAAGGGGGAATTTGGGACAAGGAAAAGGTAAGTCCATAATGTGTAATTTACCATATTTCACAGGAAGTCCCTTAAGATAGTGATAATCAACTTTAACCTTTGGAAAATTTAAAAGAACTAAAATTTAGACTTATGTTTAGGTCATTTACGAATAAAGAAGCAGATTTATTTATGAAGGTGTGAACAAAACGGAATGTAAAAAATACTTCTTAAAATATAAGGAGCTACTTCTTTATCTAAAGTAGCTTAGGGGTGACCTTTTTTCTTTTTTTTTTAAACTGCTGGACAGTATGGGCACCTAAACTCTTGACCTTGGTGTTATCAGCACCATGCTCTACCAAATGAGCAAACCAGCTAGCCCTTCTTTATCTAAAATAATAACATGCTCTAAATTCTAATTAATCTACATGATACTTATTAAAAGTGTTAGATAGCAATAAATCTGTTTAAACCTCTAAGAAGTCAACTGTAATAGATAACAATAAATAATTCAGAAAATTATGGCCTCCCGTAGCCCAGTAGAAGATGGAGGTAAAAAATGGCTACTAACTGTGCCCCATAATGTAATAAAGATTAAAGCTGGGACTTTCATGTCAGTTAAATTACTTATGTACCTTTTTCAGACTGAAGAATCACCTGCAATAGTGACCAGAAAGGGACAATTCTCTGAGAAATTGTCCCCTAACAGATTTTAAGCCTTTGGGTTTTCTGAAATCATTTCAAGCTTAATATTTCAATTTTAATCTATGCATATCCTCAAATGATGAAAACTAGTCATTATGGTAAAGAATATAACAGGTAGTTAAGATCATTCAAATATCCATAAGAATTCAACCTGGTTCTATATTTCAAAATGCACACATTCCTAAGTTATTTAAAAAAAATAATCCCTTTATGACTTTAACACTAAATAAATCTTTAGAAATCTAAATATTTCCCTCATAGGGTACTTTTAGAGGTTATTCAACACTTCTACACCATGTTTTCATATAGAAACAGAATCTCAGCCATTGAAGAAGCACATAAGAATGGTAGAGATGCAATAAATAAAAAATTACAGTGACGAGCATTTTTAAGTGACTGATCATATCTGTTGCTAGCAAAGAAATGGGAAAACAGGCACTCTCTCAGTGGTGGAAACTGGCACAACCTTTTTTGGAAGTATGATGAAAATATCTATTAAGTTGTATTTACCCTTTGACCAAGAAGCACTACTTCTATAAATCAATCCTGTAAAACTGAATACATGAAGATATAGGACGTTCATTGTTCATAATAAAAAGTGAAACTATTTTAAATTTCTATCAGCAGATCAAATTATGGCCCAAGAGTTTGTATGTACCAGCATAGAAAAACATCTGTGATGGTTAATTTTATGTGTCAATTTCACTGGGTTAAGGGATGCCCAGACAGCTGATAAAACAGTGTTTCTGGGTGTGTCTGTAGAGTATTTGCAGAAGAGATTAACGTTTAAATCAGTAGACTGAATAAAGAAGATTCAGCCCCACCAATGTGGCGGGCATGGTCCAATCCATTAAGGGCTTAGATAGAACAAAAAGGTGGTAAAAGGGCTAATTCGCACTCTCTTCTGGAGCTGAGACATCCATCTTCTCCTGCTCTTGGACATCCAAACTCCAGGTTCTTATTCTGGAACTTACACTGGTGACCAATCTCCACCCAAACCCAACCCATCCCTCTATTCAGGCCTTTGGCCTCAGATTAAAAGTTACATCACTGGCTCCCCTGCTTCTCAGGTCTTCAGGCTTGGACTGAATTACACCAACTTTCCTGGGTCTCCAGGTTGTAGACAGCATATCTTGGAACTTCTCGGCCTCCATATTCATGTGAGCTAATTCCCATTTATATCTATCTGTATGCTATTGGTCTTGTTTCTCTGGAGAACCCTGACTAATACAATGTCCAAGATACATTGCTCCACAAGTTGTAGAACAATACTTTTAGGAAAATCCCATTATAGTGATTCAGAGCACAGACATCAAATTCTTTGGATATGTATCTGGGCTCCTCTACTTACTAACTGTGGAACTTTGAATAAG
Organism: Galeopterus variegatus; assembly: GCF_000696425.1. NCBI lineage: Eukaryota > Metazoa > Chordata > Mammalia > Dermoptera > Cynocephalidae > Galeopterus > Galeopterus variegatus. The sequence continues at coordinate 16,954 of NW_007733527.1, forward strand.
TAACTAATCTTTCCCATGCCTTAATTTTTTCATTTGAGGAAAATAATAATATGATCATAACAGAGGAGTTGTGTGGACTAATGAAGATAATACATTCTAATTGCTTGATAAATATACTCTTATTATTACATATATTTTAAATATATATATATATATGATTGTATTAGGTTGAACTACATGTAAATTCATATGTTTTCACTCAGTATATGCATGGAAATGTTCAGAGAGAATATCCAAAAAACTTAAGAGCTGTTTTTAATACTTCCCTATACCATTTGGACATTTCCAACATGCCCACAGGTAAATACTCCCTCTCTCAAATAAAAACTATATGCATGGAAATGTTCAGAGAGAATATCCAAAAAACTTAAGAGCTGTTTTTAATACTTGCCTATACCATTTGGACATTTCCAACATGCCCACAGGTAAATACTCCCTCTCTCAAATAAAAAGCTGTCTACTCTAACACCCCCTTGCTTTAGGCAGCACTGCCTTAAAAGCATGGGAGACACAGAAGACCCCCTCAAATTAATATTCCCCCAAGTTAATAATCATTTGTTGACTGAGCAACCTATCTTCTTATAGTCTTTTAGGGAGATTCTTCTTCATTTCAGAGAAACTTAAAGAACGTTGGCACTGAAAAGGATCTTAGGAATTACATACTGAGGTAAATTCATGCTAGTTTAAATACTGTCAGAAGTTATTCCTGAAATCTAAATATTACATTCCAAAGAGCTCTGGTTTTAATAATTCTATGTAACTGGATATTCAAAGTGGGAGGGAGTAGAGAAGAAAAATCAAGAAATAAAAACAAAAAAATATTTTCTATCAGGTACAGTCCAAGAAATGTGTGGGACACCTATGTCTGAGAAGACCACCACAGGGCTAATGCTTTGGAAGCCCTATCCTGCTACATGCTGAAATGACTTGTGGAAAAGCAATAGTGGGGAAAATAATTAAGTCTATAAATCCCAAATACCATCTTCTATAAGGAAGACAGAGGAATGGACTCCATTTCACCCTGCCTCCTGATATTTCCTCCTAACAAGTAAGGACACACATGCCAACCATCAGAATTCCAACTGTTCTTGGACAGAACCCTCTTCAGTACCATCACTGCCTTTCCAGGACACTGCCGCCTAGATTCATTCCCCAGACTTCCCTTTTGGCTATGAGTAGGAAGTTGCTGCTGAATGTTTTCTGTGCTTGTTTTAAAAACCATGTGCATCACTGCTTGGCACTGAACTCCCCAGAAAGCATACCACTGAAGCACATAAAAAATGGAAGGGAGAGAGGAAATGCTGTTGTGAGGACTAGCATGGAGGGGAAAAAAAACGGCTACCCACCACACAGATTTCTTCATAAACCCAGAGTTGTTCTGGGACTCCGTTAAGCAATTCTTTTACAGAGTGCCGGCTACCCACCACATAGATTTCTTCATAAACCCAGAGTTGTTCTGGGACTCCGTTAAGCAATTCTTTTACAGAGTGCCTACAACATGCTAAGACACTGAAGATATAATATTGAATCATGAGGAACAGGGAGATGCTGTGCCACTATGACTCTGGTAAATTTTTTCTCCGATATACTCAAATTGGCGGAATTCCTAAGTGATTTCTGGTTGCCTATTAAAGGTTCTCTTTTTCATAAGAATGAAATTAAATTTGTATTGTATATCTACTATTCTGAATAATTTAGTACCTTTAATATTCAGAGATTACCACTTTTGTTGATAATAAATTGGAGAAATTATTTTTAGGCCTTTGTCCTTTTGTATTTTTTTCTATGAATTTGGGTGAATTTTAGAACCCTGAGATATCCTTAACCTAATTTGGGTTAGGCCCTAATGATATACTTTGCCCTTCACAAGACCAGGTATCTAGCAGAGTATAACTGTTTTATTTGTGTTTTATGGCACCCATACACAGGGCCTCATAAAAACAAAGAAAACATGTAGGAAAGATTGCCCATAACCTTTTGAAAAATCCTTCCTCCTTCCTACCCCATCACCCCAAATCAAACAAACAACCCTAATACTTTAAATGTCGAACTGAAGCTAGAGAAAACAAACATGTATTGGAGCTAGAGGGGAAGGTAAGTTGCTATGATAGTAAAATAAATACTAATAAGACCTTAAGTTTTATACAGAAAAAGTTTTAACTGAATATCTACAGTAAACATCTGCTGTGGAACACTATTTGGGGTAAAGGATTTTTCAAGCATTCACCTCTAAATACAGGTAAAAAATTAATATAAAATTTACTATTTGTAAGTAGTTTGAATGTGCTCTCAATTTAATGGTGTGGTTTGTTATGAAATTAGTTTTTAAATTAATGTATTTTTACACTGCTTCAGCACTGATTCCTAGATAACCTAATTTTTCTTAAAATAAGTTTATTTCTCAAAAAGAGCTTTTTTATTACCTATGTAATATTTAAAGATGTACACCTGGTGTAGAAGTAATAAAATGCATTGTATTTTGAAAAAAAAAGTGTTCTTTAATTTTGTTTCCTATTAAATACATGACAGAGTTTGAGACAAGTGAGAAAAAATAATTCACATTAATTTGGCAAATTTGTACAACATTCCCAACAATCATTCTTTTTAAAAGGACATAGTTTTGTGTTTTTTTTCCTTGGCATGCATTTTCTTTGTGTTCTCTCTTTTCCCATGGTTATTTGATGTTTTGAACCTTAGTTATGGGGCAAGCTGACATTATTTCCATGAATATAAAACTGTTTTCCAGTCAGCCTGGAGCTGCAAACTTGCATGTACTATCTAAGGGAAACCAAGGAAGACATCAATAATGCTATACTGCTTCCATGCCTCCACAGCAGGACCATGAGATAATATGAAGGACAGGAACAGAAACCAAGCAAATCTTGGCCAGACTGCAACTGGCTCCTTGCAAATCCCTCTCCCTAATGCTTTTCATTTCCCACGTACCATGTCCTCAGCTCCTCTTTAACCACCCCCCCGTCCCGGGAACCCTAAAGCAGGGAGACAGTTCTAGTCTGTGTCCTCAGGTGTCAGATAATAAACTTCCTGTCTAGAACCAACATTTTGGACTGATGAGTCTTTTGTTTATAAGCACAGAGTAGTGGGACCTGGACACTGGTAACAAAATGGGGAATAATTCAATGGGTACAGAGTTTTAGTTTTACAAGATGAAAATTTTCTAGAGATCTCTTTAACCATGTGAATGCGTTTACTTAACTATACACTTAAAAATAGTCAAGATGGTTAAAAAAAAAAAAAAAAAAAAAAAAAAAAAAAAAAAAAAAAAAAAAAAAAAAAAAAAAAAAAAAAAAAAAAAAAAAAAAAAAAAAAAAAAAAAAAAAAAAAAAAAAAGGATTTGGTCCCAATACTAAAGAGCCATAAATAGATACATACCAGTAAGAATAGTCCTGCTGCACTGCCCAATATAGTAGTAGCCACTAACCACATATGGCTATTTAAATTTATGTTGACTTAAAAAAATTAAAAATTCATTTCCTCAATCACACTAGCCACATTTCAAGATCTCAACAGCCATATGTGGTTATTCAGAGTATCGAAGCCACAAAATATTATCATAATCACAGAAAGTTCTGTTAAATAGCACTGGTTCAAAGTGCACTAAAACAGACTCAAATACATATAGATATTTGTGTTTGATACAAAATTGTGTGTGATAAAAGTGGCCTTTCAATGGGGAAAGATAAAAACTTTTCGATTAATAAAGACCAGACAAACTGAAAGAAAATGGGAGGCAGGGAGGATGAAGTGTTCCATTTCCTTAATCAATTAAAAAACAGAGCTCAATGGGAAAAAGGAAAATTGACAGTGCCAATATGCACGTGAAAAATTGCTCAATTTATTCATAATTTAAACACTATTAAAAATTGCATTTTCAACCAGAGGATGGCAAAGTTAATTCCCAGTGTTAATTCGAGTGTGAAGAGACAGGCACTAATGGATGTAAAAACTGATACAACTTATTCACAGGGTAATTTAAAAGCTATAATATTTATGAATAAAATAATATTGAATCTGTGATTGACTTTAAAATAATCTGAGCGGTGAAAAACTTATCCAAGAAAGTTGGTGTAAATATAAATGAAACAAGATTAGGCATAAATCAATAGTCATTAGAGCAGCGTCGTGGGTATATGGAGTTCATGATACTGCTCTACCTTTGCAGAGTCAATCATAATCCCAGACACAATTCCAAATGCCATAATTCCGAATACTGAAATCCCAAAAGATCAAAATTCCCAAAGATTAAAATCCCTAAAATCTAAAATTCCTAAAATGTAATATCTCTAACATCTAAAATCTTGAAAATCGCAATCCCGAAAGATTAAAATCCCGATTGCTGAAATCCTGAAAGCTAAATTCTGGGAAGAGTGCATTTTCAGTTGTACACAACATAATCACGTCATGTTAGGTGGAACTATTACCTTGTTATTATCTTTATTTGGATATTAAATATGGTTTAAAGAGATGCTTGTGGATGCCAAGTTGTTAAGGGTTGAACTTGTGGACTTAATTTTAGGAGTCCACTTGACTGGATTAAGGGATACCTAGAAACATGGGTAAAGCATTATTTTGAGTGTATCTGTGAGGGTTTTTCCAGAAAGTATTAGTGTGTGGGTCTGAGTCGACCGGGTAGGGAACATCCGCCCTCAATGCTGGCAGGCACCATTCAATCAACCTCTATCTCAGTTATGATGATCAATCCTGAAGTTCAATATTATCTCAAACACAGAGACAAACTGGTGTCTCTCTGAGAGCTGGAACAGACTTTTCTTCTGCTACTTTGGAGAATGGAACCCCAGGCTCTCTGGCCCCCTGGTCCTGAGGCTTTCAGCCTCAGAATGAGAGTTACAGCATCATCTTCCCTGGTTCCCAAGCCTTCAGGCTTAAACTGAGCCATGCTACCAGCATCCCAGGGCAAAAGTGATAAAGTGCATTATCACAATGTTGACTTTGTGTGTAAGTATTGTGTGTGTACATTAAAATGCTGAAACTTCCTCAATAAATGAAGAGATGCTCTTTTTGTACATCTGCATTTTCAAAAGATAAAATTTCTCAAGATTTTAGCTCTTTGGACAACTGCATATGTGGTGGTGACCCATAATGGTTTTTAATCAATCTCATCAAAAGTCTTAGTTTGTTCATCACAGTACTTCAGATGACTGTAGTTATAAAGCCAAGTGCACACAATTACCAACCATAATGATATATGCCTTTATACATTTCACTTTTTGCCCTATTTCTATAATTTGTCTGCCCAGAACTGTAATACCTGTGCGACAGTCATTAGCACTCCTGGGTGTTTATGCTCACAAAAATATGTTTTTATTGCCTATTTTATTGTGTAAAGTGGCCTATGAAGTGTTCTGTCATGTTTTTATACATTTCTCAATAAAACCCCCTTTAAAATGTAAATAAATGTCTTTTGGAGAATTTTTTAAAATTACTTTTTCCAGAATTATATTTTTGGGATTTTCATCTTTGGGGATTGTCATTTTCAGGATTTTAGACTTTAGAGATCTTGATCTTTCGGGATTTCAATGTTAAGGATTATGATGTTTGGGATTATGGCCCAAACCTGTACCTTTCCTTACATTTGAGTTTTTCCATAGTTTTTCTTAATGTGAGTACCCTTTAATCCAGATGTTCCATTTCTAGGAATTTCGCATACAGTTAAATTGAACAAGCACTCAACGATGTAAAAGGATGTTGTCTGGGACAATAAAAGCAAATACCTGGAAACAAACTAAATGTCCAGTAGATGACTGGTTGAATTAAGTATGGTTTATCTTAACAAAGTAATGTCATATACCCTTTAAAAAGTATGGAAGTGCATCACTATATGAGGTAGATTATGGAAAGGGGGAAATATCAAGGGCAGAACAACAGGTACAGTTTGATCACATTTAAGTAAAAACAAAATCAAACATGCAGATTTGTACATGCATATCAGAAATGTGCCCATATTCAAAACAAATTTCTGGAAGAATACTGAAAAACTTAATGATGGTTACATCTGGTTGGATAGGGAATAAAGAGCATATTACGTTTGTTACATTTAAAATGAAAATGAACTAGAATTTTAAAATCTCATCACTCAAGGTGACTGGCATTCATTTAGGCACTTCTAATGTTCAGGGACAATGTTGGACAATGTTGGTGGAGAGCTTGCATCAAAGTACTATAAATTCTACAGAGCAGAAGAGATGAACTGTAGCACTTTCATTGCTGACTGCATCCCAAGTACTGCTCTTACCATACCTCAGTTTCAGCCCTGATGATCGATCCTGAAGTCTAAGATTATCTCAAACAATTACTCTGAAGAAGGATCCTTCCTTAGCGTTAATCAAACAATTAACCATATTTATTGAGCATATATGTGCCTAGTTCTATGGGGAATGCAAAAGAATATAGTCCTCGCTCAAGAAGTTTATAATCTAACAGAAGAAAAATTATTCACATAAGGAACAATCAGAGAACAATTAATGCCATGCAAACACATGGGGTCAGAAAAGTAGAAGCTGGTGTGGGAATAAATAATCAGGCTTCATGAAAGAAAATGGCAGATTCAGTCTTAACGGATGAGCCACATTTAGATAAACAGAGAGGAGAAGATTACAAAACCACCAGAAAGAATGCATAGAAATAACAAATTGAAAGAGTAAGACTCAGTATGATTAGAGATGAAAGACAGAAACAAGTATAAAATAAGTAACAATAGGAATAGAATTCAAGGTGATATTTTAAAAATCTGGCAAAAAATAAGATCTTATACAATTAACAAAGAAGAGTTTTAAGAAGAGTTTGGCAATAGCAGCATACACAGCAAGGTAAACTATTTTCAAATCTTTGCCCCTTTTGGCTTGCTTTCTTGACATGAAAAATAAAACAATAAATGTTATTTCAATACCTCCTCACTTCCAGATTCTAGTGGTCTCTTCTTCCTTGGTCCAATTGCTGCAAGAGCTGTAAGATTAGCATCTCTGTGCTGTATCTGTGCGAGCTCCAACTGTTGCAACTAGAAGATGGGGGAGAAAAAATCAATTTTTACACACAGCCACACTCAGAGGGAGAAAGAAACTGATCACTAAGCCTATTTCTGTGTTCTTCCCAAATAAACTCACTGTATAAAATACATATTAGATTCCCTTAATAGCCAAGGGCACATTTCCTGATTTTTTTCTCCAACAAAATTAGTCCTTAATCTATGTACAAAAGAAGCAGAAGTTAGGTAAAGGAGAAGTATAGGTAAAAGAAGACAACAATATATATCTAAAGCTTAATTTCTACTCAGTTTAAGCACAGGTTAAAAAAAAATGCCTGAAGAATAAGTTAAATAGTAAGTTGGAGAGAGATTGGTCAAATTACAGTAAAATTACTTTAGGGCTGGCCCATGGCTCACTTCGGAGAGCGTGGTGCTGATAACACCAAGGCCACAGGTTCAGATCCCTATATATGGAGGGCCAGTTAGCTCACTTGGGAGAGTGCGGTGCTGCCAACACCAAGTCAAGGGTTAAGATCCCCTTACCAGTGATCTTCTTTTTAAAAAAAAAAAAGAAAAATTTACTTTAAAATAAAGATTTTTTTATATATTACAGGACACAGTTCTACTATGCTATATGATCTACAAAGCACTTTCTTAATTCTCACAATCATATTTAAAGGTAATTTTCAGGTGCACATGAATATCATACACATGTCATCCCCCTTTTTACTAATGGAGACAGTGAGACTCCATGCAGCTAGAACAACTACACAAAAGTCATACAAGTAGTAAGTGGTAGAAACAGCATTCAAAGCCAAGTGTTCTCATTAAAGCTTTTTAATACATTATACTTTCTCATTTGTAAATAAAAGTCATGGAGTTATGTTATATTTAACTTCATGGCAAAAACTGAAAGCAGTAAGTGATTTAGTATTGTTTTGTTGAACAGCTTTCATCATACTTAACCCAGAATGCCCAAATCTACAAGGCAGAATTTTTTAGTATGTGGCAAAACTACATAGGGGTACACATGAAAGATGTCCTATTGAAAGACAGAAACACCATCACTTCATCAAGGCACCTAAGTGTCAAATTAGGTTTTTTTTTTTTTTTTTAAAGTAAGAAAGCCAAAATGAAACACCATTACACAGGACCTTAGCTTTTCCAGAGAGAAATAATGTTCAATTTTCATCAAAATCTTATCACTATGGAAGGAAAAGAGGGAAGTACCTGGGGCTAGTTGACAGTCACACATTCAAACAAAATCAAGATAGTCAAATGAAAGTAACCTGTTAAGAAACCCTAAACATATACTGAGAATATTCTTGTAAAAGAACACTAACCAAATTTTTAACACACGTCGGAAAAAAAGAGCAGGGTAAAAATAGGAAATAGTTTGTGGTAAAACAGCCAGTATTAAGAATATACCAAGTAAATAAATCCCACTTCAAGATCACTTCAGATTCATTTAGTATTAGAGGAAAAACAATAAGTCATAAATAACTGAATATTCAGTAAAGCAGAAAACAACTGCTATGGTCTGAATGTCTGTAACCCCCCCAAAATTCTTTTTTTTTGGTGGTTGGCAACAGGGATCAAACCCTGGATGGTATTATCAGTACCATGCTCTAACCATTTGAGCTAAATGGCCAACCTTCCCCCCGAAAATCCTAATCTTGAAATCTTAACCCCCAAGGTGATGGTATTAGGAGGTGGGGCCTATGGGAGGTGATTAGGTCATGGGGCAGAGACCTAACAAATGGAATTAGTGCCCTTATAAAAGGGGCCCCAGGGAGACTCCTTGCCCCTTCTACCATGTGAGAATGCAGCAAAGAAGTAGGCCCTAACCAGATACCAAATCTACTGGCTCCTTAATCTTGGACTTCTCAGTCTCCAGAACTGTGAGAAATAAAATTCTGTTGTTTTTAGCTACTCAGTCTAAGGTATTTTGTAACAGGAGCCTGAACAGACTAATTCAATGATTGACTAAAGAAAGTGAATCTAGGGCCGACCCCATGGCGTACTCGGGAGAGTGCGGGCTGGGAGCGCAGCGACGCTCCCGCCGCGGGTTCGGATCCTATATAGGAATGGCCGGTGCGCTCACTGGCTGAGCGCAGTGTGGGCAACACCACACCAAGGGTTACAATCCCCTTACCGGTCACGAAAAAGACAACAACAACAAAAAATGTGAATCTAAGAACCATTTTTCATTTGCTCCATAAATTACAGGATAGAAATCCTTCTTTTAAACTGTGCATTTACGTATAAATAAACTGTTAGAAAAGTGTTTTCAGAAGTTGTAAAATATCTTTTGAGTCTGATGCTGCCACAGTCCAGAATTTCTAGGTGACAAAATAACGATTTTAGTTCATCTATCCTGCAGCACAAATCAAACAAGCTATATTTTAAAGTCAGTCCTTGTAGAGAAATGGCATCTGCAAGATAGTCATACCAAAGAAAAGGTTTTTAAATTGGCCCCTGTCTTCAAATTCCCCTGTTAATATAATAAAATATTTTCCTTTCCTTTGCAAATTATACTTTGGTTTTCTGAAGTTTCACACACAATGTTTGAAACTGACCATAGTTTTGGTTGGCTCTGTATTTATAATAAATGTCCTGAAAAACAACATTATCTTGGCCAGGACAAAACAGAAAAACAGGCATTTTTTAACTGGAACAGGAGGAAGTTCTGGGCATTAATGCAGATTTGGCATACACCTTGGGTGAAGACAACAATAAGCAAGCTCAGCTCACTAAAAACAGCCACTGAGTTAGAGGCTTGCCTGTGGAAACAGGTAAATACATGATTTTCTATGCAGAAAACCCCAAGTTACCTATGAAAAAAGCAAAAATAAAAATCCTCCTAGGAATAATAAGTGAGTTTAGTAAGGTTGTAAGATGCAAAGTCAGCACACACAACAGTCATTTTTCCAACTACCATTAAGGTACAATTGGAAAAAAGTTTTAAACAATGTCATTTATAATAGCTCTCCTAAAAAGGAAATATTCAAGCATAAATCTAACATCTACAGGTATCTGTATGCTATAAACCACAAAACGTTCATGACAGAAAGAAAATGTAAATAAATGGAGAGACTTACTGTGTTCATGGATTGCAAGACCCAACATAATAAAGATTTCAATTCTGTCTAAATTGATCTACAGATTGAACACAAGTCCAATTTTTTAAATAGATATGAATAAGTTGATTCTAAAGGTTATATGAAAAGGCAAAGGAATTAGAATAGCAAAATCAATTTTGAAAAAAAAAAAAAAACAGAATTAGAAGAATCACACCATCCAATTTTAAGACTTACTATAAGGCTAAAGTAATCAAAACAATGTGGCATTGGCAAAGGAACAGACACATAGATTAATAGAACAGAACAGAGAATTCAGAAATAAGATCCTTATAAATATGGCCAACTGATTTTTGACCAGTTTGGAAAACAATTCAGTTGAGAAATGACAAAAATTCTCTCCTTGACCAACCTTCACCAGGCTCCAATGAGCCAGCCCTCTTCTCAAGTAAGCCTCAACCTGGCCTTAAAAAAGACTTGAACAAAATACGAACACAGTTTCTAACAGGTTAAGGCCATATCCCTAGGTTGATTCACTCATACCTCCCTTTTAAAGGGCCTATCTGAGAAAACTCAAGGCTGCCAAAAGAATTTACTATTTGTTCCAGCTAACATCTGAATATAAAGCCCCTGTCTCCCAGTCTCTGTGGAAGGGTAGAAGCATTATTAGCAAACCCACATGAGTTTCAAATGGACCAACACCCTTCCCACTTTAATAAATTTTTCAGTTCCCTGATTCTATTGAGCTCCTGTTCACACCCTTCCCAACTCTCTCATTCTCCCTTTAAAACGCCAGTCACCTCTGTACAAATTAACTGAAGTTGGGTTCAGTTCATGCTGGATTCTTTTCTACTGCAATAGTATATTACTGATTAAAATCTGTCCTTACCATTTTGGTGTCCAGCATAGTCTCGCCAACAAATGGACATCCATGTGCACTAGTAAAAAAAGTCAATTTGGTTCTAAACCTCACACCTTATACAAAAATCAACTCAAAATGCAAATTTAAAACTATAAAATACTAGAAAAAAAACACAAGAGAATTGTTGTGTTTTGGGGTCTAGCAAACTACTCTTAGACATGACTCCCAACGCATGTCCATAAAAGAAAAACATTGACAAATTGAACATCATCAAAATGAAAAACTTTGTCTATGTAATTCAAGAGAATGAAAAGACAAGCTATTTTATCTCTCTGTCTCCAATCTGTTTGCTTTTCATTTGTTTTTCTTGCCTAATTGTACTGGCTAGGACTTACAGTATAATGTTGAATTTTTTTAAAAAGCAGACATCCTTCTCCTTTTCCTTTTTTTTTTTTTAATTTTTTTTTTTTTGTGTGTGTGTGGCTGGCCAGTAAGGGGATCTGAACCCATTATCTTGGTGTTATAAGGCACTCTAACCAAGCTAACCAGCCAGCCCACCTTGTCTTGTTTCTAATCTTTGGAAGAAAGCATGTCAGTCTTTCACCATTAAGAATGCTATCAGCAGTAGGGTTTTTAAAGCTGTCATTTATCAGATTGAGGAAATTCCTTCTAACCCCAGATTCCTGAGTTTTTATCTGAATTGATATGATCACACAGTTTTTCTTTCTTAGACTATTAATATAATAGATTACATTGACTGATTTTCTAATATTAAACCAGACTTCTGGGGTAAACCCCACATGGCCATGTTGTATAATTCTTTTTACATACTGCTAGATTTGGTTTGCTAATACTTTGTTGAGGACGTTTACATCTACACTCATGAGAGAGACTGGTCTATAGTTTCCTTGTTTAGTAATATCTTTCTGGTTTTGATTATCAGGGTAATGCTGGCCTCATAAAATGATTTGAAAGTGTTTGTATCTCTTCTACTTTCTGGAAGAGACTGTGTAGAAGTGGTTTTAATTCTTCTCTAAGTGCTTGATAGAATTTACTAAGTAAAATGATCTACGCCTGAAGATATCTTTATGAGAAGCTTTTAACTACAAATTCAATTTATTTAATGATTACAGAACTCCAATCTTGCCAAGTTTGGATAGTTCTGTGCTTTTTAAGAAAGTGGTCATTTCAGGGCCAGCTCATACCTCACTTGGGAGAATGTGGTGCTGATAACACCAAGGCCGTGGGTTCGGATCCCTATATAGGAATGGCCAGTTAGCTTACTTCAGAGAGCATGGTGCTGACACCACCAAGTCAAGGGTTAAGATCCCCTTACTGGTCATCTTTAAAAAAAAAAAAAAAGAAAGAAAGAAATTGGTTATTTCATCTGGCATCAACCGGAGAGGCATCCCCTGGAGAGGCCCGAGAGCCGTGGCAACCATGCAACCTGAAGCGCAAGCGCGCTGGAGCAGGTAGGCACTGCCATCACTGGACCCCACCCCCAACCTGGGTGAGTGCATGCCAACCAGGGAGGCCACCCCGTAGAGGCCCAACAGCCACAGCAACCACACACCACAAGGCACCCAGATGGGAACAGGTAGGTGACGCTGCTGAACTCCCAACCCAGTCCAGTCCACATGGAGAAGAGAGGCCCGAACCTTCCACTCACAGGCACTGAGGCAGCTGTGCCAAATTCTCAGCACCAGCAGGATCCTAGCAGGACAACAGGGTCAAACATGTGGACTACAAAATCCCTTGCCACAATAACTAAACACCAAAGGAAAAATCAAGAAGGTACACCACCAAAGGGTAATAACTTTCAAGCTCTAGATCCTATAGAACAAGAAGCCCTTGAAATGTCTGACAAGGAATTTCGAGTGATAATTCTAAGGAAACTAAATGAGATCCAAGAAAACTCACCTAGACAACACGATGAAATGAGGAAAAGTATACAGGACCTGAAAGAAGACATGTACAAGGAAATCAATGCCTTGAAAAAGAATGCAGCAGAGCTTGCGGAGCTGAAGAATTCATTCAATGAAATAAAAAACACAACAGAGAGTTTAACCAGCAGGCCCAAAGAAGCAGAAGACAGAACTTCTGACCTTGAAGATGGGCTGTTTGAAATAACACAGGCAGACAAAAAGAAAAGAAAAAAAAAGAATGAAAAACATTGAAGAAAATCTGAGAGAGATATCAGACGACCTTAAGTGCTCAAATATCCGAGTCATGGGTTTTCCAGAAGGGTTCCGAGGAAAAAGGAGATTGCACTGAAAACATATTCAACAAAACAGTGGCAGAAAACTTCACAGGTACAGGAAAAGACACGGATCTTCAGATTCAGAAAGCTCAAAGATCCCCAAATGTATTCAACCCAAAAAGGTCTTCTCCAAAACATGTTAGAGTCAAATTGGCAAAACTCAAAGACAAAGAGAGAATCTTCAAAGCCGTAAGAGAGAAGCATCAAGTCCCCTACAAGGGAGCCCCAATCAGACCAACATCAGACTTTTCATCACAAACCCTAAAAGCCAGAAAAGAATGGGATGATATATTCAAAATACTAAAAGACAGAGGTTGCCAGTCAAGAATACTTTACCCCGCAAGGCTATCCTTCCAAAATGAAGGGCAAATAGTATATTTCTCAGACAAACAAAAACTGCGGGAATTCACTACCACACGACCACCCTTACGAGAAATTCTCAACAGAGTACTGGGTTTGGTACCTGAAAAATAACTACCACTGCCATGAAAACTCAAGAAAAATCAAAATCCACTAGTAAAATAAAAATGCCAACAATGAAGAGAGAAAAAAGTTTATCTATGACCCAAGAAACCAACAAATACAGAAGACAAACACTAAATCAGAAAGAAAGGAAGAAAAGACACTTAAGACATCCAAACAAAAATTAATAAAATTCTTGGAGTAAATCAACACTTTTCAGTTACAACTCTTAATGTAAAAGGATTAAATTTCCCACTCAAAAGACACAGACTGACAGACTGGATTAAAAAGGAAGACCCAACTATATGCTGACTTCAAGAGCCCCGCCTCACCTATAAAGACTCACACAGACTAAGAGTGAAAGGATGGGAAAAGATTTACCATGCAAACAGAAATGAAAAACGAGCTGGAGTAGCTATTCTTGTATCTGATAAAATAGACTTTAACCTAAAAACTATAAAAAGAGATAAGGAGGGCCACTACATAATGATAAAAGCATTCATCCATCAAGAAGACATAACAATCATAAGTATATACGCACCCAATGTCGGAGCAGCCAGATTTATAAAGCAAACTCTATTAGACCTAAGAAGGAAACAGACACGAATACCGCAATAGCAGGGGACCTGAACACCCTACTCTCAATATTGGACAGATCACCTAGGCAAAGGATCAGCAGAGAAACACAAGATCTAAACAACATTCTAGACCAATTGAACTTGGCAGATATCTACAGAACATTCCATCCAACAACCTCAGAATATTCATTCTTCTCATCAGCACATGGGAGATGAGATACATCACATGTTAGGTCACAAATCAAGTCTCAACAAATACAAAAAAATTGGAATTATCCCATGTATTTTTTCAGACCACAATGGATTAAAATTAGAAATCAATAACAAACGAAATTCTGGAAACTATACAAACACATGGAAATTAAACAGCATTCAACTTAATGATATGTGGGTCCAAGAAGAAATTAAACAGGAAGACAAAAAATTTATTGAAACTAATGAAAACAATGATACATCAAACCAAAACCTGTGGGATACTGCAAAAGCAGCACTGAGGGGGAAATTTATCGCATTAAATGCTTACTTCAAAAGAATGGAAAGATGGCAAGTAAACAACCTAATACTTCACTGTAAAGAACTAGAAAAACAAGAACAATCCAAACCCAAAGTTAGCAGACAAAAAAAAGTCATTAAGATCAGAGCAGCACTTAATGAAATAGAAGCCCCAAAAATGATACAAAAGATCAATGAATCAAAAAGTTGGTTTTTGAAAAGATAAATAAAATTGACAAACCATTAGCATGGCTAACTAAAGAAGAGAGAAGAACCAAATATCAAAAATTAGAAATGAGAAAGGTGATATTACAACTGATACTTCAGAAATACAAAAAAATCATTAGTGACTACTATAAACAACTATATGCTAACAAATTTGAAAATCTGGAGGAAATGGACAAATTTCTGGACACACAAAAACTACCAAAACTGAGTCAGGAAGACGTAGAAAATCTGAACAGACCAATAACAATAAAAGAGATTGAAGCTGCTATCAGAAGGCTGCCAACAAAGAAAAGCCCAGGACCAGATGGGTTCACAGCAGAAATCTACTAAACATTCAAAGAGGAGTTGACACCAATTCTCTACAAACTGTTCCAAAAGATTGAGACAGAGGCCATTCTCCCAAACTCATTCTATGAAGCAAACATCACCCTGATACCAAAACAAGGTAAAGATACAACAGAAAAAGAAAACTACAGGGCTATATCCTTGATGAATACAGACGCAAAAATCCTCAATAAAATACTAGCTAACAGAATACAGCAACAGATACGTAAAATTATACACGATGATCAAGTGGGTTTCATCCCAGGGATGCAAGGTTGGTTCAACATATGAAAATCAATAAGTGTGATACACCATATCAATTAAATCAAACACAAGGACCATATGATCATCCCTATAGATGCTGAAAAAGCATTTGATAAAATTCAACACATATACATCTGACAAAGGATTAATATCCAAAATGTACAAGGAACTGAAACAACCTTATGACAAAAAAACAAGTAACCCAATTAAAAAATGGGCAAAAGAGCTAAATAGGCATTTCTCATAGGAAGATATATGAATGGCCGACACATGAAAAAATGCTCAACATCACTTAGCATTAGGGAAATGAAAATGAAAACTACACTGAGATACCATCTCACCCCAGTTAGGATGGCTAATATCCAAAAGACTAAATGATAAATGCTGGCAAGGTTGCACAGAAAAAGGAACTCTCACACATTGTTGGTGGGACTGCAAAATGGTGCAGCCTCTATGGAAAATGGTATGGAGGTTCCTCAAACAATTGCAGATAGATCTACCATATGACCCAGCTATCCCACTGCTGGGAATATACCCAGAGGAATGGAAATCATCAAGTCAAAGATATACCTGCACTCCAATGTTCACTGTAGCACCATTTACAGTAGCCAAGAGTTGGAACCAGCCCAAATGTCCATCATCAAATGAGTGGCTATGGAAAATGTGGTATATCTACACAATGGAATAGTACTCTGCTATAAAAAAAGAATGAAATACTGCCTGCAACAACATGGATGGACTAGAGAAAATTACATTAAGTGAAACGTCAGGCACAGAAATAGAAATATCACATGTTCTCACTTATTTGTGGGAGCTAAAAATAAATAAATAAATACACAAATAAAACTGGCGGGGGAGGGAAGAAGACATAACATTCACAACTCTTTGAAGTTTTAACACAAGCAAATAGATATGAGCTTGCTGAGACAGAGAAGGAGGGGAGAGGGAGGATTCAGTAATGGGCACAAAAATCAACCATATTGTATATTGATAAAATAAAATTAAGAAAAAAAGAAATTGGTCATTTCATCTAAGTTGCCAAACTTATGCACAGAGTTGCTCATTGTATTTCCTTATTGCTTTGACATCTGCAGGGTCTGTAGTGACAGTCTATCTTTCATTCTTGGTATTGGTGATTGGTCTTCTTTGTTTTTTCCTTTCTCAGTCTTACTAGACATTTATCAATTTTGTTGATCAAAAAACCAGCTTTTTGTTTCATTTCTTTTCTTTTTTTCCTCACAGTCATTGACTTCTACTCTTACCTTTATTATGTACCTCCTTCTGCTTGCCTTGGGTTTATACTGCTCTTCTTTTTTCCAGTTCCTTAAGCCAGAAACTTACATTATTGATTTAAGACATTTCTTCTTTTCTAATGTGAGCATTTTCCCCATCCTTTTAATCTACCTGTACCATTATATATGAATTAATTTTCTCATAGACAAATATAAAATATAGTTCATAGTTTTTTAATCCATTCTGAAAATCTTTTTTAATTGGTAAATTTAGACCATTTACACTTAATGCAATGATTGATACATTTGAATTTAGGTCTCATTTTATTATTTCTTTTGTTTGTTCCCTCTGTTTGTCACTGCTCTGTTTCCCCTTTCCTACTTCTTTTGGGTATGTCAGATATTTTTAATACTTCATTTAAACTTATCTATTGTGTTTTAAGTACATTTCTGTATATATTTAATTGTAATTTCAGGGGTGGTTCTAAAAGTTACAATTTTCTTAAATTTACTTAGAATCAATATTTAGCCACATCAAGCAGAATATAGAAACCTTACCCTTATGGATGTCCCTTTATCTACCCTTTGTTGTAATCATTTTATATATGACATATGCATACATTGAAAATCCTTGATGTTATAATTTTGTCTTCAATTAAACATGTATTAAATAATTCAAATGCCTAGACAGACATAGGGACATAGTGTTATATTCTTCTGTTAAGAAGGAGCAAATTTATCTCTATAGTTCCACACTAACAGTATGGGAAACCTAAAAATGTTTCTTTTTCATGCTTATGGAAGGGAAGATATAGGGGCAAAATGCAGACACTAAAAATACAAAAGAGAACAGGAGAACTACCTCTTATCACAAATGATCCAAAAATATGAAGCAGTGTCATCTTCAGTCTGATTTTGCTACAAACTTTTGGAAAGTAATAAGGTATAAAATGATGGGTTATCCCCAAGACCAAAAAAAGGGGGAGGGGGATAAGGAAAGAGCTGAGAGGTAAGTTAATGTCTTTCCAAGGCTTATGTGTGTTGTCACACAATAAATACATTAATAGCACTGAAAATAGCTATTGTCATTAAATAGGAATGTTTGAAAGAATCTAAAGAAATAAGAGATATACATTACCAGGTTTTGAATTCAGCATACAAAGACATAAGAATAATGTCCTGCTTAGATTTTGCAATAAAATTATACATCAAGATAACAATAAAACCCTAACACCAAACAATAGAAACTTTTTGTGTACTGACTTGGGAGAAAACTTTAAAAAATAATAAAAATTTAAATTAAATTTTAGATATGCTTTGGAAAAATTACTAACCAAACTCTACAATTCTCAATGAGGCTTATAATTAATTCTAAATTATGCTAAAAATACTAAATTTACTGAGGAAAGCAATGTAAATCCTAAAATATTTTACTATAAAACAAGCAAATATCATGAAACATTAACAGGTGAATCTTAGGGCTTCTGGTCAAGATGGCAGAATGGACAGTCCCCAGCATCACTGTCTCCCACAAATCAACCAATTCACAACTATTAAAAAGCAATGACAGTCAAGCCGGGGCTGTTAGAGCTCCAGGGAAGAGTAAGAGAGACCTACGGAGTGCATGAAGGCAGGAGAGGCCATGATGAAAGAAAGGAAGGATTGATCCCACCATTTGAAATCCCAGCCACTTCAAGACTGGCCCCAGTGAGCACACAGAGGAAGAGCTGGCAAAAGCGACAGCTATGCCCTTCTGATGAAGTTGCTTAGAGGTGGCAGGGGAAAAGACATCCCTGGTGGCCCACATAGGAGCAAAAAGCCATAACAACTGAAAAAAAAGCCACTCAGAGGCCAGTGAGTCATCACAAGGGACCTGAGCACAGCCCATCCCATGGGAAGTGTTTGGAGTGAAGGTGGTGGGAGAGCCAGGCTCACTGGGAGAGCACTTGGGCACAGCATGGACAGCTGATCTGCCCTCCAATCAGTACAGGCCCACTCTGTGTAGACTGGTAAGGAATAGAGAACTGCAGGGGGTGCAGTTTGCTGAAAAGACTCAGGTCCAAACCAGAGTTTCTACACAACCCAGGTGTACTGGATCTCACAAGACCCAGAAGTACCTACAAAGTCAATCATGAAAACCTGAGCTGCACAAAAAGCCTTCCCCAGGAATCAGCAGCAAAACAGCAATTTAGCTCAACCCCAGGGCTCAAGTACTGGTCCCCACAGGAATTTCCCCCATTTTCAAAGTAAGCAAAGGACAACAAATTCGTTCTAGTGCAGAGTTTGAGTGGTGGGAACAGCAAACAATCCAACACAGCACTGAAAGAAAAAATAAAATACCCACAGACCAGAGACATAGTTTGATACTAACTGGTAAAGATCTCACTTCACCAAAGAACACCTATAAAACCTAGAAGGAGCAGAATACCCCTGGACTCACAAGCCAGGGATGGGGGAGAGCCAAGGGCTTCAGCCATGCCCCCTGACACCCACAACCAGCCCAGCCATGACCACTGAGCTGCTGTAGGAAGTGCCCCAGGCCCCTGAACTGGGAGGATGGGTGGCCAAGGGCCTCAGCCATGCCCCCTTGACACCTGCATCCAGCCCAGTGACAACCAGTGAGCTGCCAGAGGAAACACCCCATGGTCCCCAGCCAGGGCAGTGTGGGGCTGCAGGCTTTGGCCACACCCTCCAGATATCTGCATTCAGCCCAGCAATGACCAAGCCACCACCAGAAGCCCCCTTCTCTCCCCTGCAGGAATGAGGGAGGTGCCACGGGCCTCAACCACATCCCCCCTCCTTCCTCCTTATCCCACCCTATTTCCTTCCCCCTTTCCCTCTCCCCCTCCAACCCAAATGCTCTGCAACAACATCTTAGAATGTAAAACCAGATGGAGCCAGGGACTGACCCCTCCTCCCACAACCAGGCAGGCCACCGCTGCCACGGGGCCCAACTGGGGTCCTGATGCATGAAGCCAGGGACTGACCCTTCCTCCTGCAACCAGGCAAGGAGCACACCAAAAACACCACTTCCACATGGGTGGCCCACCACATCCACAATAACCACAGCTGCTGCAAAAGCAGCTAGATGCTACAACCACCACACAAATGGCCCACCAGCCACTCAACTGCATTGACACAAGGAGATGACAGGAGAGTCACAAGCAGAGATCAAAGAAAAGAAGAGTATGTCTCTTCCCACAAAGCCTTTCTAACCAGAGTGATAGAAGCATCTGCTCTATGTTTATAGTGCGGGACCTGAACACACCTCTCTCAGAGCAGAGATCAAAGAAAAGAAGAGTATGTCTCTTCCCACAAAGCCTTTCTATCCAGAGTGATAGAAGCATCTGCTCTATGTTTATAGTGCGGGACCTGAACACACCTCTCTCAGCACTAGACAGATCATCTAGGCAACAAATCAGCAGAACAACCATTACTCTTTCAGAAGGAGAGAAGAAATCTAGGATTATCAGAGGTAAGGATGGGGGAGGGAGAGGAGGATGGGGAGAGATTGGATAATGGGCATAGAAAATAAATACGATTTGTAATAATGTATATGCTATTAATATTGACTTGATCAACATACATCAACATTGAACACCAAAAACATGTATAATCAATTATGATTCAATTAAAAAATAAAATAAAATAAAATAAAACAAAAAAACCCAGGTGAATCTTAAACCAACGGAACCAAAAAGCAAGTCCCCCAAAAATCACTACCCTTACACCTCACCTAAAATTTAAGGATACCAAAACAGAAATGCAAAATCCTTTTCAAGCCCCCAAAGACAACTATTAGGCAGGCATTCCACCACATCAAACAGTACAGAGTCGGATTTTTTTTCCTTCCCCAGTCACTATGGCAAATTCTTACTAGACATTGTCCAGAACACCTGAGATTCTTCGAAAGTGAAATATACATTCTGATGCCTTGCTGGTCAGCCCTTCTCATCCATCCCTACCTTTCAGAAAAATGGTATATTCCTCATAATCTCAATTAGACACCATCTCCCTTTAAATTAAACATAATACTTGATTTATGAATTGTTTAAAATATAATGTGCTATCGTTATTCTATATTACAAAACTTTTTTTTTTTAAGTTCTCACCCTTACGCTCTTTTTCCACCTCCCTTTCCAATACGCTGGAAGAGGAAAAAAAACCCTAACATATCCATGATCAATCTCAAACCTAAGTCTAACAGCCTGATGGCATCTATCTTAAGTGTTCCTATAGCTACGGTTTTTAAGCTACTGACTTTTTCTTTTATGCTTCACCTTTCCTTAAATTCCAACAGCCTTGTATCATAAGCAGAGCAGGTTTTGTTACACTTATTTTAAATACAAAGAAACTGAGGTAAGTTCAAAGAGGTAAAGTAACTTCCCAAAAGTGAGATGTAGACAAATGGCAGGCTGAATCTAGAAGCTAACACTACTGATTTCTACTTCAATGCTATTTCTTTTATAATGTGTCTCTCAAGACACACAGATCCTACACTTCAAAATTAAGGATGCATGCAATCTTCTGATGAATCTCTAAATAAAATGTCATCTTCTCAATGTAAGGTATACCAGTAAAGAAATACCTCCAATAAAGGTCTCTTGTGAAAAAGCCCACGAAAAAACCTAGTGTGGCTTTTCTTTTGCCAACAGAGAACTTATTGAATGTAATCAGGCAGTAATTAAACTATGCCAGTTCTAGATACCAAATCTCAGATCCACAATCACAAGATTTTGTTTAACTTTCATTGACCATTTAGTTAGTGGGAAAATAAAAGTAATAACATTTTAAAGACCCCCTTGTTTCTCCTCCTAGACCAACTGTTCTAAGTGTGATCTGCAGAGCAGCAGCAATAGCAGCAGCATATGGGAACTCGTTGGAAATGCCTATTTTCAGGCCCCACTTCAGACCTATGATATCATACACTCTGGGTGTGGGGCCCAGCGATCTGTATTTTAAACAAGCCCTCCAGTTATTTTTCATGCATGCAAAAGTTTGAGAACTGCCCTAGACTATCAATGCTTTGAAACCTTTGAATCTCTGTTTCTCTCTATACTACATTAATTTGATTGCTAGAATGTACATTTTTTGTGTGTGTGTTTTGTTTTGGTGGCTGGCTAGTTCTAGAATGTACTTTTAATGACAAATTTCATTTTGCTCAATCCAGTGTTCTATGCATTATTGGCCCATGCAGAACTAGCATAAAGTTTAAATACAAATTGCTGTAATTTAATAGTCAGCCTTAATTATCATGTTTTACTGACTACATATCTCTTTAAATTTCATTTTTTTAAAAATCTTTCCCTTCACATACCTAAATAATATATTTTCTAATCAGTAATGAGCCTTGTGATTCAGTATTTTATTTCTTATAATTCTTTATAGAGTGGCACTTAAAGTTTTTATAACCTACATTTTCTATAAACAAAAATCCAATCAAAAGACAAAATTATAAAATCTTTCCCTTCACATACCTAAATAATATATTTTCTAATCAGTAATGAGCCTTGTGATTCAGTATTTTATTTCTTATAATTCTTTATAGAGTGACACTTAAAGTTTTTATAACCTACATTTTCTATAAACAAAAATCCAATCAAAAGACAAAATTATGTATAACAAATTTAGTTTAAAGATCTTAAGTGGCTTTTATTTGTGATTCTAGAATTGGGCAACGCCTCATTCTATAAAATAAAATGAGTGTTCTGATGAACTGGGCAGAGAAGGTTGGCTTTATAGATAGAAAAGGACCGAGGAAAGCAGAAACAGAGAATAAAAAGCTGACTGGTTGTGTCCAAGTTATTTCCTTTTAAAGGTTAAAGCAAAGGGGACTTCCTTATCATGCTGGTTAAAACTGACCTGTTTGGGGATATGGCTATTCTCTTTCTCTCATTCTCATTCTCATTCTCTCACACTCTCTCTTTCTTTCTGTGTGCACATGCGTGTGATTTCCTGGAAGTTCAGATAAAACAACTTAGTTTTGGTTTGGTGGTGTGGAATGTCAGCATGAGTAACTCTATATTGGTTTGGTATGTTGGGACTAGTGCAGGAGCTCAGTCCAAACCAATGGCCTCCTATAAATTTTATTTAACAGTCCTAAATACTTCAGGGTACATATGTTCTAATCTGTTATGCATTTTAATCATTTAATACTTATTCTTTTGCCCAGTTCCTATAGGCTGCACAGGGAAGCCAATGTGCCATCAGGTATGTCTTGCATTCCTTTTTCTCCACTCTATTGTCTGATAACAAACAAAGTGGGAATGCTAGGATTTGTTAAAAAGAAAGTAAATGAAGGGCCGGCCCGGTGGTGCAGTGCTACAGTGCGCTGCTTGCGAGCGTGGTGGCGCTCCCGCCGAGGGTTCGGATCCCACATACAGACCGGTTCCCGCTCACTGGCTGAGCGAGGTGCGGGCGCAACACCGAGGGTTGCGATCCCGTTGCCGGTCCTGGTCCGGTACGGGCGCGACACTGAGGGTTGCGATCCGTTGCCGGACACGAAAAAAGAGACAAAAAAAAAAAAAAAAAGAAAGTAAATGAATTTGTCTCACTCTGCACAGATACACAAACTCACATTTCCCAATGAAAAAGAAGAAATTCAAAATAAAATAAGGATCAAAAATATATAACAAATGCTTAAAGAATCAGGATGTTTGAACTACAAGGTCAAATGGCTAACTGAAGAATTCTGGATGATTTGGTAAGAAAGGGAAATACTAAGGGCTAGATATTAATCTAGGACACACACACACAAACACATTTTGAACAAGTCTGCAGATGCATTAAGCAAAGATGTGCCTGCTTGTTTGAAGTTAGAATTTGACAATTAGTAATCTATTAAAAACCTTTCACAAACAAATGGTGAAACAGAAAAATGTCAGAACTTACATTTTAGGAAAAGAATCTAGGAAAATCCAAAAGTTCAGAATTTGAAAGTGCTGGTATTGAAAATATGCCTATAATGATTTTTTATGCAAAAACACAAAAAAAGAAAAAAGACAGCCTCTAAGTTTAAATTAAAATGTTTGAATTATAGGGCTATGCACAGACATTTCAGCCAGACAACAGTAATGTTTTCAAATAGATAGATAACCCCTCAGGTCAATAAGAACAGTATGCAGCAAGAACTACTTCAACGATTTAGGTGAGGCTGGAGGCAAACCCAAAGGCAGCCTTTTTTTTTTTTTTTTTCTGTGCCAAATGAGAATGACAAAATTGGAAGAAGTCAATAAGGAAGAATGAAAAGAAATTATTAAATACCTTTATAAAAACCTGCCCAATTTAACACAATTTTTCCTTACACCCAGAATGCAAAGAAGAAATGAATAGCCTCTAAAACTGTATTAGAGAAAGAAAAACCACAGGAGAAATGATCAAGATCAAAATTCTAGTCCTTAACAGCTGAAAGCAAAACTGGATTATAAGATTATGTAAGAAACGGATTCAAGTTGTGATTTAATATTTATATGACAAATACCACTACTAAAATATTTCCCAGTGTAAATAAAGCTTACAACTCCTCTAAACAGTTCTTCAGAGTCCTGCACTCATAAGATACTGTCATTAATCTATTTCCTGTGACCAGCTTGATAGGTAGGTGGTTACCTGGAAAGGGAAAGGAAAGCAGTTCCAAATCAAGCATCGATAAAGAATCTGTACTAATTTTCACAATTGAACAAAGAATACTTCCCAGATAGCCAAATACCAAAAAATCACAAACCAAAGCATTATAGTTTATACCAGTGTGACAGCGATTAGTACATCCCAAATGCTAACCTTATAAATTACCATACAAGAGAACAATTCAACTCTCTATTAAGATAGGGTCAATATTAATGAAATCAAACTAAATATGGTATCTCTGTGTGCTTGATTCTGAACTACAGCCCCTTAGAACATTAAAGTTATTAAGAACTCTAGGGGGCAAGAGGATGACAAAAATGACAATATTTAACTTTCACCAAGCATTTGCAATACAGAACGGCTTTGTTCTTGGAACTAGACCAATGTATTTGACTTTTTTGAACAAGGAGGATTTATAATAGGAAGCAACTAGAAAATTTTCAAAATATTTTGTAAAGAAATTATATTGAGTTCTTTTAATTTTGCTTGAAAAAAGAAATAGAGGTACAAGGAAGAGAAAAAAACAGGTTTGCTACCACCTGTTCTCATTAGGGCAGACTTTATTTTTGCACATTTCTTCTCACAATTTCCTCTGAAAAGTATCCACCTATTTATCCCTCAGGGAATAATTAAACACAATACTAAAAGAAAAATCAAACAAACAAACAAAACCATTCTATACAAAGCTGAAGAAAAAAGTAATCTAATATACAGATGTTTATGAAGGTTTATGAAGAAGGAACAGACAGGGGAAGATCCTTAAGGCTAAAAGGGTAGGCTTTCTATATTTTCCAAAAAGCAGGTGCAATTAGAAAGCGAGATAAGCATCTAATCAGTCCTTAATCAAAACAGAGAGGGAAACCCATGATTCTGAGCAACAATAGATTGTTCATCCCCAAATAATCTATCATGAAGCCAGGTTTGCTAGGTACAGTTCTCATATTAATATATTTAGATATATTTTCCACTGGAAAGAAAAAATATGAGAAATATTTTGTTTTTTAAAATTAAATGTTTTTTGTTTCAAGCCATTTTAATGTTCTCCCTTTCTAGTGTTCCTTGTCCCAGTCCTGAAATCCCTCTACCCAGAGCTCATGTATTTTCCTCCCTCTGTTAATGAAAACACACCACATTGATTGTGAGAATCTTACTAGATTTCCATTTGTTTTGCCTCAGCTCCTACATTAATCCAAACAATAAGGGCCTTTAAAACATTCATAAATAACCTGCTGCTGCTGGCACCTAGGAGCCAAGTGCAGCAGTGTTAAGCAACAACAAATTTCATAGTTCAAGAGGCACAGTTAAGGAAAAAGGTTGTTCAGGAAATCACTCTTATTTAGAACAAAGATCCTTAAAAATTGCATGAAATCAGTCAAGTAACTATAGAAACCAATTTCTTCAGCTCCATATCACACGTCTCACACCTCAATTGTCTTTATTATCGTCTGCTGTCAGATCCTTAATCAGAAATGTGAACAGGCTTGATGATTTATTCAAGAGGGAAAAGAATCTGTAGGTCAAGTGAAAAAATTCACACACACACGTACACAACACCACATCTTCAACCTTAGGTACTTTCATTTCATTCTGTTCTCAGCAGCTCTGGGGGCAACTCCAGTGAGATACAATATTAAGGCTCAATTAAAATAAGCTCCAATTAGTGGAGCTTTTTTCTCTGGGGCTAAAAAAGTCAGGAAATGGATATTGGGAAATGTAAAAAGTCAGCTACTGAGAGGAGGCTGCAGACATAAATGAACTTATTTGTTGATTTCTACAGTTGCTATGCAGAGGCCTCTGGGAGTAAAAGCTTAACCAGTCTAAGCTATAAACTAAAACCCCTGCAGCTAAACATGAACTGTGTGAAACAAGGGCTCCATTCCAGAACAGAAAACTGCTGGGCCCAGAAAATTAAAAGCCAGAGGCGTTTTCCATTTAAAACTAAATCCCAGTACCGCCTCCCAGCCAAAGAATTATAAGCAGTATCAGATTTACAAAACGAACAATTACCCTGGAAAAATGTAGCGTATTGTACAGTCCCAGATGCTAAATCTCAAAAGTTTCTTTTTTTTTGTTTAAATCCCACATTATATTCCTCCAAGTACACTACTGCTATAGTTTACAAAAGGCCATTTCTAGACAGGCCTAAGCCTTGAAAATAAATTTTAAAAAGAGAGCACAGAACTCATTGACCTCATTTGAAGTACTGCCCTTGCCTTTAGCAGTTCCTGTCCTTCCCCAAGGCTTCTGCAAATGGTATGCAACAGCAAAATAAACCCTGACCTAATTGCCAGGAGAGAGCTGCCAACCTTCCCTCAAACACAAAGACAAGCATGGTAACTTGAAAGTCCTACCTCTTTGGCTTTCTGCTTTAATCTCAGCTGTTCTGGATCTTCTTTATTGGAACGACTCTATCAAAGGAAAAGAAAATTTTAATAGAAATTACTAGCATCCAAACACCATAGTTGCTGTTAAATATTTAATAAATGACAATTTTCTCTTGTGATTGAAAATCTTAGCTCCAGGGGAAGATGCCTCAATCCAGTTTAGCTGCACTACCACCCTAACTCCCCCCTCATCATCTGGGCCGGCTGCTGCAGTTCTAGCCTGAAGGAAGCTTATACTGAAAATGATGCTAACAATGTCAGTCAGGTCCAGTTGAGGCATGATGTTCCTGTTGGAACTAATCCAATATTTACTGGTCATCTATAATACAGATTCTACTCTGTGTGACACTGTTCCAGGCCTTGGAGATAAAGAGATGAAATAACTGGACAAAGTCCCTGCTCTCAAGTAAATTACATTTTAAGGAGAGAAAAATAATAAAAACAATTTTATAAAAATTAAACATATTTATGATATGTAAAACATTTATGATGGGTAAAAACACAAAACAAATTGTTGATACTGGTAAGTGCTATAAATAAAATAAAATGTGATAAAAATGCTATAAATAAAATAAAATAATGTGAAGAAGAATGCTATAAATAAAATAAAATAGTGATGAAGAGGAAGAGAAAGAAGTGTGGTGGGTACCTCTCTAGCTAGGATGGTAGGGAAGGCATCTCTGAGGACTGACATTTGAGAAGAGATCTGAATGACAAGAAGGAAGCAGCCATGCAAAAATCTGGGGGAACAACATTCCAAGCAGAAAGCACAGTAATTGTCAAAACCTTAAAATGGGAACAAGCTTGGACCTACCTGAGGAAAGAAAGAAGGTCCATGTAGGTAAGGCATAGAGAAATGTTGAAGGAGAGAAAGGTTTGGGAAGTTGGGGGATTGCTTACAGTTATCAAACAAGCCACCGAAGGGTTTGCAACACAGAAGTAAGATGCCATTGATGTGACACGTTTGAAAAGTGGCTCTGGCAGCTACATAGAGAGTGCACTATAGGGATGCACAGGGCACACAGAATAATTAGACTGTCCTAAAACAACTGTCATAAATAAGAGACTGATTGAGAAAAAGATAAGGACAGCTTGGGCTAGCATCATAGCAAAGAAGATGATAAATGTTTAGATTAGAAACATTCTGCAGGTAAGACCAACAAGATTTGTTGACAGACTGGATATAGGGTATGAAATAAAGAGATGAATACAGTCTGACTCCTAGGATTCTAGCCTAAGCAACTAGGAGGACGGAAATGCCAACTTTCTGAGAGCAAAGATCTAAGTAAGAGCAGATTTAGGGGAAAGGAACTCAAGGTTTAGTTTTCAATGCCTAAGTAGAAGTCTAATATCCTAAGGTGGGCACACGCTTGGCATACTCCAGAAACAGAAAGATCAATGTGACTGGAGCAGAGTGACTAAAGGGAGTGATATGAGGCAAGCTCAGAGATGGGGGTAGATACCAGATAATGCAAGGCCTTTTAAAATTTGCTAAGAAGTCTGGATTCTATTTTAAGAGCAACAGGAAGCCATTGAAAGCTAATAAGCAATGGAGACACACATGGTAATAAAAACATTATTCTGACCAGAATATGGAGAATAGATTGTAGAAGGAAAAGGAGATCAGTTAGAAGATATTAGAGAAGTCCAGTAAAAAATGCTATAGACTAGGGCCGGCCCGGTGGCGCACTCGGTAGAGTGCGGTGCTTGGGAGCACAGCGGCGCTCCCGCAGAGGGTTCAGATCCCATATAGAGACCTGTCCGCTCACTGGTTGAGCGCGGTGCGGGCGCGACACCGAGGGTTGCGATCCCAGTGCCGGTCGCGGTATGGGCGCGACACTGAGGGTTGCAATCCCATTACCGGTCACGAAAAAAGACAAAAAAGGAAAAAAAAAAATGCTATAGACTAAAGTGGTGACAATGGTGATGAAGAGAAGATGAATACATTCTGGGAACAGAATAGAAAGTGAACTGGATATGGGGAGAGGAGAGACAGAGGAGTTAAAAATGATTCCTAAGTTTTCTGGCTTAAACATCTGGGCAAAAGATGGTGTCATTTACTGAGACGGAAAAACCTGCAAAAGGTATTTAGAGGGGAAAGGACTATCAGGAGTCCTTTTCGGTATAATAAATTTGAAATACCTATTAGCCAGTAAAGGGATGTCAAGTAGGCAGTTACCAGTATGAGTCCAGAGTTTCAGAATGTAGGCTGAATTGGAAATACAAACTTAAGAGGGAATGAAGACAGAAAAAAAGTCCTAGGACTTAAACCTGGGACACTCCAACATTAAGAAGTCCGGTAAAGAAGCAAAAGCCAAAAGAGATTGTGAGCAAGCGTAATACATTATATTCAGTAATAACTAAGACAGTATTTAATACTTCATGACCTTGTTTACAGCACATCAATTGGAAATAAAATACCAATAAACCACTTCATTACAATGGCTGTGTGCTTGCACATAAACACTTAAGGGTTCAAGGAAGAGCATCTGCCTATCCCACCTCCCCACTCTTCCCAGTACAGAGGGTGTAAGCCTAGGGGCTGAAACTGTGGGACAGTTGGAAGCTGCACAGTGACAAGACTGTGGTGCCCCACATCCTTATGGGGGTTAGGGCACATGCTGGTACAGACCAGTGGCCAAGAGGACAGGGTGGTGAGGGGTAGGTGTAAGCCTAGGGGCTGAAACTGTGGGACAGTTGGAAGCTGCACAGTGACAAGACTGTGGTGCCCCACATCCTATGGGGGTTAGGGCACATGCTGGTACAGACCAGTGGCCAAGAGGACAGGGTGGTGAGGGGTTGGGGAGCCTCACCAAAGCATTCCAGTGGGCATGGTGGCCAATTACATGTACAATGAAATAGGGGTGAGGAAATAGTAGTAGCAAACAGAGGAGTCAGCCAGCATGGATGGTTAAGAGATTAGTTACATAAGTAAACTGATTAAGGATATAAGTTAAGTATATCAAGGATAACAGGAGCCAAGTTTCTGACTACTGGAGAAAGTTTTTACAAAAATGGAAAGGTTAGGGTAGAAAAAAACCATCAGGCCCTGGATTGGAGTTGAAGGTATCTATATGAACTCGTGGGTTTATAATATATCCACACAGACACAGAAATAGTTACAGACCTATGTATGTGTGTATATACACATATATGTACATATACACATACCAAACATATATTTCCTAGATCTGTCCATTGAGAGGGTCTGCATATAATGATACCCTGTTAGCAATGAGCAAGCTGTATGCTCTAATCTTGGTTTGTGAACATCATTCTCAACTAAAAAGAAACAGGGTTACTTGGAGAAATGACTGATTCCAGGGCTAGGGCAAGAAAAGTAAAAGCTGGTTTGGAATATCTTGTGCCAAAAAGTAAGAACATGCTCAGTGAGTGACGGAGACATGACTATAGGACAGAAGTGCCAGCTGGAAGGGTCTCCCACTCAGGAGCAATTAGAGCATCAAAACAAATAAAGGCAGTAATGGATTACAACCTTTTGAATCAAACAGAAATTCAGGAGTCCATACTGATATGAGTAAGAGAAAGGAAAGCTCTTCCGCATAGTAGACTGCTAATAAATGTAGGAGAGTTGATGGGAATAAAGAATCACCATTTGGCAACCATCAGAGAGGTGGCTGATTCATGCAGACATCATAATGGATGCTAAGGTTGATACATGGAGGTGTGATAAGAAATGGGATGCCAGCATCATCTTAGAATACCTTCCTATGAAAAACTAATTGATTACAAGGGAGAAAATGACAAATTTAAAATGGAGGGAACTGCTAGGCACCCACATGACCAGGTGATCAAGGTTTCCTTTTTCTAAAAAGATAACTGGAAAGAGATCTTAAACCTTGACTTGGTGTTGTCAGCACCACGCTCTCTGAAGTGAGCTAATGGCCGTCCCTATATAGGGTCTGAACCTGTGGCCTTGGTGTTATCAGCACAATGCTCTCCCAAGTGAGCCACCAGCTGGCCCCCAAGATTTCCTTTTGATATGAGAAGAATGTAGCATCATTTCTGTGTATTCCTGCCAAGAATGCATGACTTAAGTCAAGTCATAAGGAAATATCAGATGAACCCAGGTTATGGGTCATCCTACAGAAGGCCTATACTCTTGAAAACTGTTAAGGACATGAAAGAAAAAGAAAGACTGAGAAATTCTGACTGAAAGAATCTGAAAAGGGATGACAACTAAATGAAACACATATTCCTGAACGATAAAATGGACCATGAAGAAAAAAGAGACACGGTTGAGACAGCTGGTGAAATTTGAATGGGATGGGAGGCTGGCTGGTTAGCTCAGGTGATTAGAGCACTACCTTATAACACCAAGTCACAGGTTCGGATCCCTGTACCAGCCAGCCAACAACAACAACAAAAAAAAAAAAAAAAAGAAAGAAAGAAATTTGGATGGGGTCTGTACGTTTGATGGTAGTGTTATATTGTTGACTTTCTGACTTGGTGGGTTATACTGGAGAATGTCCTTGTCTTCACAAATATATACTAGAATGTTTAGGGGTGGTGTGACACTATGTCTAAAGACTACAGTACAGAAAAACTAAGGGTTCAGAAAAAAACTAGTGCTGCTAGTTACACAATTTTGTAAATACACTAAAAACAAAGGAAGGAAGGAAGGAAGGAAGGAAAACATGGGAGGTTTTATGTGTAGAAAGGGTAGGGAAGATGGTGGAGATGGAGCAGATGCAGCAATGTTAAAAGGGGGTAATCTGGCAAAAGGGGCTGAGAATTCTTTGTGCAGCTCTGGCAACTTTTCTATATGTATGAAATCATTTCAAAATAAATTTGTTTTTAAAAAAGCAATTGGTATGTGACTAGGAACAAATACTCTAAAAGGGGAGGCTGCCAAGAACACTAGAAATTAAAACTAAAGTGCTTAAAACAAAAATTAAGACTCAACTGCTCAGCCTTTAAGACTTCTTGCAAGGGTCCTAAGCCTAGGAAGAAGGGTGGAGCTACAAAATGCAAACTACAATGAAGTTAGCTTTTACCCCATCTGGCGCTATTAGTCCAGGAATATGTTTAAATAAGGGAGAAAGGAAACAAATAAATAGCCTCACTTCTTTCTTCTACTCTCTAACCCATTTCCACCCATCCTATATTTTGTTCCATATAATCCAAATCACTTCTAATTTAACCCATAACTTTCCTATTTTCCAAATTTTCCTCTCTTAACTTCAACCTGACACATATCAAATCACATCTCTAAAAGGATCCTAGAAATTTTACTAAACATTTTTGCCTGGAGGTGGGGGGAGATATGATGCCAGGCAAACAGGAAATGAGAATAAGGAGACAAAAAATTATGATTCATTGAACTAAATTAACTGAAAGCCACTGTACTACGCTATCCTGGCTGTGAAACATTCTATTAGTAATTTTATTTTAAGAAATCCTCTAGAGAAATATAAAGGCCTAATAAAACCAAGACAGTCAACCAATGATAAAGCCCATTCTGACCACATTGCCAGGCCATGCCCACTCATAAATCACACAGGTCCTAGGGCCGGCCGGTGGCTCACTTGGGAGAGTGCAGTGCTGATAACACCAAGCCAAGGGTTAAGATCCCCTTACCAGTCACCTTAAAAAAATAATAATAATAATAAAAATAAATAAATCACACAGGTCCTTACCTTGGCTGCCTTAAGTAACATTTCTCTTTCTTCTAAATCCTTTCTCTGTTTTTCTAATTGATCCAGCTTTTCAAGAAACTTGAGCTGTGACCTGGTATCACTGGACAGGATGTAATTTTCACTTGCCTGGGGAATAAAAAAAAGTCTTATGATGATCCTGGGCAACATATTCTACCTTAGGTACTGCCTTAAATCAGCTAAAGACAGTAACACCAACATAACTAGGGAGGTAAGGGCCATCCCAGCAGCTCACTTGGGAGAGTACGGTATTGATAACACCAAGGCCTCTGGTTCGGATCCCTATATAGGGATGGCTGGTTGGCTCACTTTGGAGAGCATGGTGCTGACACCAGCAAGTCAAGGCTTAAGATCCCCTTACCGGTCATCTTTTAAAAAAAAAAATTTTTTTTTCAGGAGGTAGTATTTTTCTTCTGTTGAACTTATCCAAAAGAAAGACAGAAAGAAAGACGAAAGAAAGACAGAAAGACAGAAAGACAGAAAGACAGAAAGAAAGAAAGAAAGAAAGAAAGAAAGAAAGAAAGAAAGAAAGAAAGAAAAAAAAAAAAGAAGCTTTAATCATCCTTAAAATTTGACAGACGATCAAGCATTTATGTTTCAAAGAGGCTTCCTTGTAAACCTCATGGGGCAGGGAGCGGGGTGGTGATTAAACCAACTAGATCCTAACAACAGGAACTAAAAAGCAAGTGAATGTACCGTCTACTGATAACCTAAATCTTTTTAGTTAAACTTTTGTTTATCTCAGCAGACCTTAATATGAATATGTATTTAAACCTTAAGCCTGTGAAAGATAAAAAGCAAGAAACAGTCACCTCACTGAAAAATATACCAAAGCTGCAATTTTTCACCTGGGTTACCATGGTTGGACTGGTTTAACCATCACAAATAAATACAACTTCTATCAAAATACAATGTAAGACAAGATGGCAAACAGTAAGATCCTGAAACCCTGTTTTGACAGTTCCTTTAAAGTACTAATTTGGACAGAAACTGTAGTAGTCAAAGAAATTAAGTACATAATTTATAAATGACATCACAGAGAAGAATAACTATTTGTCTTAATTATTCCATAAAATGATCATTCCATAAAATAATAAAATTCAGATTGTTCTGTTTATTCTGATAATCTAGAGTATAAAACTGTACTTTCCAATCTAAATATTTTCTAATTTTCTTCACTTTTATGACTGTCTATTTCTCCTCTATAATATATATATGAGTTTGTGTATGCTGGGGAGAGGAGGAGAATGAAGGGGAGCAGGTGGATCTTCGCTTTCCAATCTAAATATTTTCTAATTTTCTTCACTTTTATGACTGTCTATTTCTCCTCTATAATATATATGAGTTTGTGTATGCTGGGGAGAGGAGGAGAATGAAGGGGAGCAGGTGGATCTTCCCAGTCAATATTTAAGACATCCTGTCATCTAGTCATCTCAGTAATTCAGACATCTGAGGAAAACTATATAGTACAAAAATGGAATGTTTTCAAATATCTAGTTCAACAGTCAATGCCTGGCCTGGAAATCACAGCTAAAGAAAGCACTACTACTCCCATCTTTGTTTTATCCCCATGCTTACAGCTGATTCAATTAACTGGGACTGAGAGATTTCATATGCCCAAGATTCTTTTTAAATTAAATTTTTATTGTTGGTATTTAACTAGATCAAAAGAGTATTACATAGTTTAAGAGCAAGGACATATTAGTGCTTATTTTGCTTCATGTTTAATACAAAAAGAATTCCCAAATGTTTTTTAAGTTAAATAATACAAGATAGAATATGGAATACATTACAGGCCAGCCATAGAGGTTAAACATAAAAACCAGTGGTTTCTTAAATACTTCATCTTTACCATTTTTTTGTGTTCAGACACTCTGAAGATAGTTTACTGACAGGATTTAATTTAAAAGGGACAACAAATACTAAATTTAAAAGAGCACAGACTTTCTAAATTTTAAGCCAATCACATTCTCAAGCTAAGATTCCTTTCTCTCCCCCA
Organism: Galeopterus variegatus; assembly: GCF_000696425.1. Lineage (NCBI taxonomy): Eukaryota > Metazoa > Chordata > Mammalia > Dermoptera > Cynocephalidae > Galeopterus > Galeopterus variegatus. The sequence continues at coordinate 51,426 of NW_007733527.1, forward strand.
ATTCAGACACAACTGCTTCTGACATAATTGCCCTCCTTCTCTTTTACAGATACAACTAAACAAATGAGTGCCCCCCACCCCCACCCCACCTTATTCCTGAGTCCCTAACCTTATTTAAATAAGAGTAACAATCTTACCATGTTACTTCCTGTCTACCCAGCTGGCCTAACTAACTGAAGTCTTCACGCAGCAATAGAGTAGGGCCTTACAATGTTAGGACTACTACATATTAAACGGTTTAGCAATGAAAATATAACAACCCAAACTAAATGGTATAAACATGAATAAGTGAATTACATCTAAAGGGACCACTACAGCACCATTCATCTAGAAAACACTGCAGCTTCTCCATGACCACAGGCATGCAGAAGACTATACTATATCCTCACTGGGAAAACACCTGGCAGCAAGATCAAAAGCTTTGTATCACATATTGCTTTCTATTTCTTTATTTAAATCTCAGTTTATGGCCTGTGATTAATTAGAGAATTATACTGGACCAGCTGAAAGATTATCAAAAGTAAATGGATGTCCAGAGTGGAAAGAGATAGTGGGATTTTGCTTTTAATAATAGTAGCTAGGTTTTGTAAAATTCATGGAGTAGAATTTCCTAAATTGTACAAATAAAAAAAATCCCATAGGTGAACTGAAATACAAGGACAGGGCTAAATCTGTGACACCAAGATTATTGCAATCAAAGTCTACAAAATAAAGGTGATTCTAAACTAGATCCAAATATAACTAAATGATTACTATTACTGTTTAAAGGATGATAATCCTTTCTGCCTTTCTATATATGCAAATTCAGACAGTGGCATTAACTGTAATAGGAATGAGTGTGGGGAAAGGCAGCCATGAGAAAATGAGAATAGGCAGTGTATAAGACAGAAGGTTAAGAAGGTGTCACCTTTAATCTAAGTTACTGAGGTCTTCCAGGTATGGTAGATACTATCCACTTTGCCTAGGGCAACTAAATCCTTGGAACATATGCTATCGATATACAACAGAAGAATTCCTTCTGAAGACTGTACACAATAGAGCTGTGAATGGCACTCAGTAAACATTACTAGGGAAAAATTCTATTCTATTCTAAATTGTACATATTACATTTTGTATAGAAATAGTCCACTACAAATAAAAATGTACTCATGTATCTCTAAAACAACAAAAATAGAAAATTACATCTCACCCTGTTTGACACTGTTAACAATTTATGATATTTATTTCAATGAATTCAGATTGTGGGTCTCTGTTAATGCCTTTTTTACAAGACATACCCATACTATTTTTATCCATTACCAATCATGCTTATTTTGCACTAACTCATGTTCTGTGTTACAGTGGGAGTGGGGAGAATCCAGGTTTGAAAATTTATATGACACTTTAGAAAGTTACAGTAAAAAAAAAAAGATTAATTTTTCAGGGTCACAAAATTGAAGGTAAGCTGATATCAATTCAAACTAGCTTGTTACAGATCTAGGATGTTAATTGTTAATCCCCATGGTAACCACTAAGAAAATGTATAAAAAATATACACAAAAAGAAATCAGAAGGGAATCAAAATGGTACAAGACAAAAAAAGAATCAATTAAACACAAAAGAAGTCAGTAATAAAGGAAATGACGAACAAAAAATCTAAAAGGCATACAAAGAACAAACAGAAAAATGGCAGGAGTTAAGTCCTTTCTTATCAGTAATTACTTTCCATGTAAATGGATTAAACTCCTCAACCATCAAAAAGTAAAGACTGGCAGAATAGATTAAAATTTAAAAAAAAAACATGACCCCACTATATGTTCCAAGAGATTCACCTTAGATGAAAACACACAAATAGTTTGAAAGTAAAAGGATCATGCAAATAATAACCAAAGAAAGCATGGGTGGTTATACTAGTATCAGACTAGATAGACTTTAAGTCAAAAACTGTTAAAAGAGACAAACAAGGACATTACATATTGACATTTCATCAAGAAATACACACCAAACAACAGAATTCTCAAATATGAAGCAAACACTGACAGAAATTTTTAAAAAATAGTTCTACAATAGTTGAAGACTTTAATACCTCACTTTCGATAATTGGTAAAATACAGTATCTAGATAAATGATCAATAAGGAAATAGAGGGCATAACACTATAAATCAACTAGATCCAACAGACATATATGAACACAACACCTAAAAACAGCAGAATATACATTGTTCTCAAGTGTGCATGGAACATAATCCAGGACAGACCATATGTTAGATCACAAAACAAGTCTCAATAAATTTAAAATGATTGAGTCATGCAAAGTATCTTCTCTAACCACAACGGAAAGAAGCTAGAAATCAACAACAGGAGGAAAACTGAAAAATTCACAAATATGTGAAAATTAAACAACACACTCTTAACCAATGGCTCAAAGAAATCTCTAAATTAGAAAACACTTAGAGACAAATGAAAACAAAAATACAACATACTAAAACATATGGAATGCAGGGAAAGCAGTGCTCAGAGGGAAATTGATAGCAATAGATGCCTACATTAGAAAAGGAAAATTTCAAATCAAAAAACTAACTTTTTACATTATAGAACTTAGAAGGGCAAACTAAACCCAAAGCTAGCAGAAGGAAGGAAATAAGACTAGAGCTAAGATAAATAAAATAGAGGACAGAAAAACAATAGAGAAACTTAACAAAACCAAAAGTTGGTTCTTTGAAAAGGTCAACAAAATGGACAAACCATTATCTAGACTGAGAAGAAAGAAAAAAAGAGAGAAGATGCAAGTAACTAAAATCAGAAATGAAAACGGGATCATTATTACTGACCTTACATAAATAAAAAGGATAATAAGAGAATACTTTGAACAGTTGTATGACAACAAATTAGATAACCTAGAACATATGGACAAATTCCTAAAAATATACAATGAGAAATACAATAATTTTTTGTTCTTCCACAGCTTTTTCTCCTGTTGGTCATATATTTTTAAGTCAATCCAACAAATTCTAACAAAGAGTTATGCAAGCAAGGATCTCAGCAACTGTGTACAGTTCTTCTAAAGTTCTCAATGAAGCAGAAAGAAAAGAAAACAGAATGATTCCTCCAGGGAACTTACCAATGGTATAGTAGCTGATATTTTCCTGGATTCCTTTTAAACTATGGCTGGGATACCATGGAAATTACCATTCTTGTTAAAACAAAACCTAATACACAGTACTGGCCAGCCACCAAGAAAAACCAAAGTAACCACTAGCCGCTAACATGGTCACCTACATGCCATCTTGTTCAAAATCCAGCTATCAACATTTCTTGATAAAGAGGGAAAAGGTTATCTAATTTTTTTTTAATTCCAGGTTATCTTTTTTTCCCCATCCCAATCACCCAACATCCACTAGCCGCTAACATGGTCACCTACATGCCATCTTGTTCAAAATCCAGCTATCAACATTTCTTGATAAAGAGGGAAAGGGTTATCTAATTTTTTTTTAATTCCAGGTTATCTTTTTTTCCCCATCCCAATCACCCAACATATCCACCCTCCAAAACAATTCAAATTCATCAAATGCTTTCATCTTGATAGTGACAAGTCATTTGGTTCACACCTAGGGATAAGACAGGCATTTAGTTTTTTATAAGCAGCCAATAACAGTAACAAGTGGCACTAATTAGCACTCAGTGCAATCATTTAACTTATTAAAAGGAACAGAGGATGAACAAGTCAAAAGATCTAATGTACATCATGAGGACTATAGTTAATAATAGTGTACTATATTCAGAATTTTTGCTAAATGAGAAGACTGTACCTGCTCTTGCTGGGGATAAGCTAGGAAATGGGTAACTATGTGAGATGATGAATATGTTAATTTGTTCCACTACAATATAACCATTTTACTGTATGTATGTATCTTATATACAACACATCATGTTGCAGACCTTAAATACACAACAAATTTTTTAAAAAAATAAATAAATGAAAGTATAAATCTCTGCAAACCTTAAAAAAAAAAAAAAAAGGAACTGAAATGTCAGCAAAGTACTGACCACTGAAGAGAATACAAGTAGCCAATATTCCATTCTCACATATCCCCTTCCCAATCAAAAGCTTAAGGAGGAGAAGCCTCAGGCAGAACAGATTTCAATCTACACTGAAGCTTTGATAACATTTTAAACTCTATTTTAATCTCATTTGTCATGTAAGCATACCTAAATAAGGCAAATCAAGAAGAATGAGACCTTGACCAATACGAAACGTAAGTCTCAACCATTTCCTTAAAAATATATTTAGAATATGTATGCATGCCCCAAAACCACCTTTAACACTACAAAGGAGAGACAAGAGCCTCTACTTCTTGTAATCATTTCTTTTACCTTGTAAGTACTCATTCGATGCTGAGCAATTGTAGTCAGTTTTTCTAGAAGGCCTCGTAATCGCTCCTGCGTTGCATGGGAGATCAAGTTCACAGCATCAGAGTTAAGTTCTGTAATATCGTGCTTTTTACCTGTGGAAGCACAGAAAATCCATTACGTGTTTTAGTATTGGCTGATAATTGAAATAATTAGCACAGCAGGTATTCTGTTCCCCCTGGAAGTCATACCCATTATGAATAAAGGTTTAGAGATTACGATTTTCCTGGTAAAGTCACAACTTCAAAGATCTTAGACATTACATTAATAAAACCTAGCCTGAAGCCTCAGAAAATATAGACATTGTTTCACTTAGCCTCTAGAATCACTCTCCTTGCAAGGTCATTTATAGGACAGAGTTAATAAGAACACAAATCAAGTCTAGTGTTCGGGGAGGAAAATGGTAACTGCAGAAATTACTGCTGTATTCTGTTAATTTTAGTAATTAAAGAAAAAGAAAATTACATTTTGCCCTGTTTGACACTGTTAACGATTTATGACATTTATTTCGACGAATTCAGATGGTGAGTCTCCTCTGTTAATGCCTTGTCCACAAGATACAGTGTCTATACTCTTTTTGTCCATTACCAATCATGCTTAATTTACACTAACTCATGTTCTGATAAGTTGACCTGGTAATCAATTTACAATTTGAAATGGGTTCAAAGCCCTGTCATTTCACCCACCCATTTTAATAACTTCTCTCTCACTAGTTCTCCTTTCCATAAACAAACCAAATTTCTTTTCTTCCTTCTGCTAAGAAGAAAGTTTCAGGAACACAATTTGAACCACGTACCCAAAGGCATAAATTCATTTATTAATCAACCTCATGAGTATCTAAATAGTATTTCTTGGGCAGAGTGAAACCACCTATATCAACAGAGACATAAAAATATAGGCAATTAGGTAGTCTAACTGAAATGGACTTTTAAAAGAGCTCCTGTGATTGTTTTTAACATATTCATATACACAGAGATTTTAAAAATATTGTTTGATTTTGCATTCTAATTTATCTGAAATATACTCATATTCTCAAAGGATGAATGACCACAGCAAAAATATGCTTTAATTAAAAGTCAACAACTGTTAAATACATTCTATGACATTACTACCTAATAAGTATTAAACTTTAATTTAAAAGGTAATATATAAGTAAACCAAATGGAAGAAGATAAAAAATTACCTAACTTTTCCTAAGCCAAGCCTTCAAAACGTAATTCATTACTTTGTAGCAACACTGAGTTCATCTCCAATTTCAGATTCAAGCAGGGGAAAAAAACCACTACGAAGTCAAATTTACTTTATGAAAACCCTCAGCATAAACACATAGTGGGGCTTTCTATAGAGGGAATAGTACAATTTCAAAACAATCCAATGATTAAATTTACAACTAAATAGAACAACAATTTATTGTATGTTCTCAAATGGCTAGAAGACAGGAGCTTAAATGTTCTCATCACAAAGAAATGATAAATTTTTGTGATGAATATGCTAATTACCGATTTGAACATCATACATTGTACATATGTATTGAAATATATCTCTGTACCCCATAAATATGTACAATCAATATGTATCAATTAAAAAATTATGAAAAAATGAAAATTTAGTGTTGGGGGAAAGCTTTGAAAAAAATTACATATGTATTTATAGAACACAGATAATCCATCATATATTTTTTAAAAATCTGAAGTTTTAAAATACTACAAATAAACAAGTGCTGGGATTAACAAACAATTCCTGGGTTTAGGGAACAACCAAATGTTCTAATATGTTCACTAAATTGGTAATAAAACATGACTTAAAGTTACAACATTAAATACTGTAGAAAAATTCCCAATTTTAAATAAAACATTCTTTTTAACAAAGTCAAAGTAACTGATTAAGGAGATCTAGTTGGTGTGTGCACGCCTGTTATGCGATTTTTATTGAATGTCCATGCAATTTAATTTACATAATTGGAAAAAAAAAAGAATGCTGGCATTAATCTTCTAACATCATTAAAGTAGAAAAATCCTTTTTCAGAAAAAAAAATTCTTTGGGTAAATTTATAATTTCTGTTCTCAAGGGAGGACCTTGGTTCTGACCTATTCTGTAAAGATGGAATTTTATTATCAATGGAAAACATTCCTAGAAATACATAACTCTATTCATAGTATGGTTTTACTTTTTAAAAAAGGCTTAGATATCAAAACAAAACAAAAGCTAAAAATAAAAAGCTTGGATAATTCAGAAGTAAGAATTTTTGCAGTTTTCCATCATATTATATGACAAGTTTGTATTTCATCATTAAGAACGGAAATGCAAACAGTTGTTCCCTTATTTTCCTAAATCAGAGGTTGCCAAACTATGGCTAACAGGCTACATCTGATCTTTCTTTGTAAATAAAGTTTTCTGTGAATACAGTTGTAATGGACTGAATGTTTATGTCCTTCCAAAATTCATGTTAAAACCGTAATACCAATATAATGGTATTTGGAATATTTGAGAGAGATACTAGGTCATAAAGGTACAGCCCCCACAAATGGGATTAGTGCCCTAATATAAAAAGAGGCTAGAAAGTTGGCAAGCTCTCCTTCTGCCAAGTGAGAACACAGAAGGAAGACGGAGCTCACCAAGAATCCAACCCTGCCATCACCCTAATCTTAGATGGACATCCAACTTCCAGAACTCTGAGAAATAAGTGTTTACTGTGTTAGCCATCCAGCTTATGGTATTTGGTTACAGCAGCCCGACTTAAGATAATAATGTCACCCATTTGTTTACATATTGTCTATGGCTGCTTTTGCACACTGACAGCAGAGTTGAGCAGTTGTGACAGAGACCATATGGCCCACAAATTGGCAAATAGTTATGTGGCCCCTTGTGGAAAACAGTTGCTGATCCCTATCCTAAGTGAACAAAAATGCTCTTTCAATGCTAAAAATGTTTCTATCATATAATCAAGGTTTAAATCAAACTAGAAATAAAATTTGGAAGGAAAGGGAACTAATAAAACCATGTATCTACTTATATCCTACCAAAGCTCTAGATATTACATGGTATTAAGAGGTTTTCACCAGTAAATTTCCCAAGCTACCACAGGAAGGTATAATGTTTAGGCTTGTTCCAAAATTAAGGAACTGGTTCCTGTACAGTACACATGCAAAGAAGGAAATGGAAGAAAAAAAAGGAAGAAAAAAAGGCAGGCAGGCAGGCAGAAAGGTGGGCAAAAAGACAAGCGAACAGAAAATAAATAAATAAATAAAAATTTGTAATCAGCTTTTTTGAATTCCTATCTTTTGAACTACTCGTAAATTCTAGTTTATCATGATAAAAGATAATATATCCTCAATTTAAACTAGAAATCAAAAAAAGTGATCGGTCGTATAACATATAGTAGCTCAAACATTTATTTATTGAGTAATTGTAAAGTAGACTTAAAATGTTTAATAGTAATACAAGGGTACTTCAAACAGCAGTTTGTGGAAAAAGAGAACTAAAAGATAGTAAGAATCTTTTCATGAACTTTTTGTTGTTCTGGAGTCCTTAAATATACCATGGGTATATAAAAATCACAAATTTTCCCATTTGTATTTAAGCCTTCAATATAGAACATAAATGGTCTTACTCAAGTATACTCAAAGCTCATTAGTACTGGCCCCCCAGACTTGACATGGGTGAAGAAGAGGAGCTGGTCTCTGATAAGTCCCAGGGTCAAGACACAAGAAATGGTATAAGTCACATGCAACAATCTCTCTCCAATCTGTCTCTTTTTTTCAGTTAATTTGGGGAGAATGCAGTCTTTCACATTACTTTGAGTCTGGGATTAAACAACAATGAAAAGCTGTTTGGCTCTAGAATAACACTGGTATATTCTCTTCCACTTTCTTTCACATACTGCAGCCACCTAACAACTGCTCTTGGACCTAGAGAAAACTCTAATTTTTTTTTTTTTTTTTTTTTTTTTTTTTTTTTT
>NW_007733527.1:60156-69686 GCF_000696425.1 Galeopterus variegatus
CGAACCCTCGGACGGGAGCGCTGCCACACTTCCCAAGCGGCGCACTATAGCAGTGCACCACCGGGCCGGCCCGAGAAAATTCTAATTTCTAATAACTCAATTCTTTTAAGAGAAGGGTTGTTTTAAATTTTGTGGTGAGATATATCCAGTGCGCCACCGGGCCGGCCCGAGAAAACTCTAATTTCTAATAACTCAATTCTTTTAAGAGAAGGGTTGTTTTAAATTTTGTGGTGAGATAAGGAAAAATGTACTTACTCTCCATGGCTGTTCCTAAAGGAAAAATGTACTTACTCTCACTGGCTGTTCCTATATGAGGGTACTTCAAAAAGTTCATGGAAAAACTCATATTACCTTTTTTTTGGCAGCTGGCCAGTATGGAGATCCAAACCCTTGACCTTGGTGTTATGACACCACACTCTAAGCAACTGAGCTTACTGGCCAGCCCAGACTTTTAATTCCATTTTCCCACAAACTTTATGAAGTACCTTTGTATGTCATAAACACAAACATGTAACATATGTGCACCTTTGTACACATACATGCCTAAAGGCCAACCAAGGAAGGAACGGGACAGAAAAATAAATGGTGTACCATATTATATACTTATTAAAAGTACATGCAACTATTCCTTCATTAAGAAATATGAATAAAATATTAACTTCTATTATTTAAGCTCAAAACTAGGTTATATGATTTAAGTTATATTAATAATTTTAAAAATAAAATACTTCTTTCTATAACACTCAGGAAATCTTGATTATTTCTAGAGCCCTATTTAAGCCTCAGTTTCAGGACAACCAACCCAGGCTGTCTCTTTTGATAACATTTTTTCCCTCAAACAGAAATTCCTATCATGTCAATAATTATAAGTCTGTACTCACCAATGTCTAAAATTCTCTTTTGTAGAGCTCCAATAAAAAGAAATGGTTCATCTGTACATGACTGAATGTGTGTGCCAACCAATTCAGAGTTTCTTGCTAAGATGCAGGCATTTTCTTCATTGAGGTTGACCCCTGCCATGGAAGTCACATCATTGATGTCATCTTCATCTCTAATGGAAAAAAAAAATTATAGTTTTTTGGTGTGGGGAGTATATGTGTGTGTGTATGTGTGTATGTGTGTGAGAGAGAGAGAATGACTGATTTCAGACAGCAGAAGTATTACAGATCTCTCCTTGCAACTAATAACATTATTTTACTTAATTCATTCACTCAAGAGGAGATTGAATAGGCTATCTTTCCCCACAAGCCTGTAAATTTAACCGGTTTCTCTAACCATTAGTGCACATTTAATATCAGAAAGATAACCAGAAGAATCTTTGTCTTCTGGGGCCCACCTCTCTCTCTCTCTGGTAAATGAGATATATCAAAAGGGATTCCGAGTTACACTAAGTCATTGACAGACCCTCTGAAACGAAAGACAAAAAAATGAAAACAGATATTGTATATTGTTTTCCTCTAAGATGGTTAAAAGCCCCTCAGATTTCCCCAGTGCACTCCACAGTTCCACTGAGGGGGAGGAGAAATGTACCAGTTCTGAAAGGTCTGTACCCACCACATAAAGGACCTTGAAAAGAAACTTACGAGACTACTATTCTGAAACCAAATGGTTACAGTTAGTTTTGTTTTTCTGCTTCAGCCTTTTGGTGTGCTCCATCAGTACCAATTGAATTCATTAAACTACCCCAAGCAATTGGCTGCAAAGGGCCTATATATAAAATATAAAGTTGCACGCACCCACACACGTACATATACACACATATACACACATGTATGAGACATACATATGAAATACGAAATATGTTTGGACTCCTTGCTTTGTACCAACAAAATTAAAAAGTTGTTTTTAATCTAACAGAATTGCTACATTGCTACAGCACTAAGATGAGTATACATATTTGAGGGTAGAGCAAACCACATTACTTTCCTGTTCAAAAACCTTTCGTTCAAGTCCTTCCAGGTAATGACCCCAGTTGAGCACTCTTCCCTGCTCCCATTACGCACTTATCAAACAGCTCCTACTGATTCTGGCCTTAGTTCTGGTTATTCCCTTTCTGTTCATCTTCAACTTCCCTTGCTTTCTTATGTTTCAGCTGTCGAAGCCTTATCTCAACACCAGGCCCACTTCAAATGCCTGCTTTAGAAATGCGCTTTTTTGTGTGTGTGTACTTTTAAATCATTTATCCAATTGCTACAACTTTTGAACTTCTGGGAGTACATCTTTGTCTCTGTTACAGTTGGTCTCACTCTGTCTTCTAATAGTCAATGTGTTTGCCCTCAAGTCTAATTAGACTAATTTTATTAAACCTATTAATCATCTTTATCACCTATCATCCTTAACACAGTAGTTTGCAAATCTCATCTAAATATTTAAGGAATTTCTATGTGCTCAGAGCAGTGTGCTGTTTATTACAACATACTAAGAAGCAGTAGATCGGTGGGTTAAAATGAGGGTTCTGAGTCAATCTGCTTACCCTGGAATCCTGACTCTACCACTTATTATCTATGTGAAATAAAGCAGTTAACCTCTCTAAAACTTCATCTTCAGTAAAATGGGGACAACAATAGTCCCTACTCTTAGACTGAGGATTGAAGGAAGTAATTCATGTCATAGAAAAAGGAATTACCTTAATATAAAGAGCACCTATAAATAACCAAGGAGAAAAACAATGGTCCAATAGAAAAATGGACAAAGAGTATGAATATTAGTTAATAGAAAATAATGACTCTGGGCTGGCCCGGTGGTGCACTGCTACAGTGCGCCGCTTGGGAGCGCGACGGCGCTTCCGCCGAGGGTTCGGATCCCACATACAGACCGGTTCCCGCTCACTGGCTGAGCGAGGTGCGGGTGCAACACTGAGGGTTGCGATCCCGTTGCCGGTCCCGGCCCGGTACGGGCACGACACTGAGGGTTGCAATCCGTTGCCGGACACAAAAAAAGACAAAAAAAGGAAAAAAAAAAAAAATAGAAAATAATGACTCATAGATGTTCTATCCCACTCATAACAGAAATATAATTTTTTACCTATTAGATTGGCAAAATGTTTTTAAAGTTCAACAGAACACATGGAAATAAACTATCTTCAGCTTTGTTGCTGAAAGTATAATACAATCTCCATAAAGGGCTATTTGGCATTATCTGACTATTTAAAATGAATAAACTGCTGTTCTTAGAAATTATATGAAATGATAGTCACTGCAGCTTTGTTTTCCTAGTACAAAGCAATGAAAACAACCTAAACATCCATCATTATGGAACTTTATTAAAAATATCAAATCACAATGAATATATACTAATATGGGACAATCTCTAACATTTATCACAATTAAGTGGTAAAAGCCAAAATGCAAAACATTATATCGTATATTACCATCCGTGTTGAAAAGACTGTTATCTAGAGAGCCCTACTTTGTCACGTACCATCAATAAAGTATGCTATACAAAAAAAGAATAAGAAAAAAAGACTGTATCTAGAAAGATACACAAGAAACTGGTAACAGTGGTTGGCTCTAGGCTGGGAACCTGGCTAGCAGAGGGGAAAAAAAGTGAGGGAAAGCCTTATTTTTACCACTGCATACCCTTTTGTACCTTTTGAATTTTGTGCAAAATGTGTAAGTAATGTGTTTTAAGATATAAACAAAACTTAATTTTAAGAAGATCAAGTTCTTCCTTACATTACTAATCACTGGTAAAATAACATTGCCTTCAATATTCTTTTTTCATCTCTCTCAGGTGTGGCCTCTCTACTTGACCACAGCATATCAGTAAACTCATAGAACACCCTGTTTATTCCTCTTTCTATGCTTTGTTTTGTTTCTTAAGTTATTTTTCTCATGGGAAACTCCCATCTTTCTTCTTATTAACACAAATGTAGCACAGCCTACTGCAGTATTTCTCAAACTTTAGTGTTTTTAGGAACCAACTAGAAAGTATATTCAAAATGGTCTCATAGCTAAACACACACCCATACAGCACCCATGATTCTCATCCAGTAGGTCTATAATAGAGACCACAAGTCTGGAGTTTTCTAACAAGCACACTAAGCTGATCATGACACAGATGGTCTGGCGACCATACCTGGAAAAATACTGAGCTATAAGAATTAACAGTACTGATACCAGAGTTAATGAGGACAAGGTTTCAGTATTTGTTCTGACAATTATCAACAGGATGACTGTGGACAAGTTTCTTCCAATCTCTACTCATCAATCCCCACTCATCAATCCCCTTATATGTAAAATGGGGGTAAAACTGTACCTACCATGTGATTTTGAATAAAAACTGTGTTAGAAACTACAACTGTATTAGAAACTAAAATTGATTATTATTTATCCACTGAAAAATAACAAGCCCATTATATGTGAACATAAGTAACATTTTTGTAAACTAACAATACCAAAATAAAAAATAATTAGTAAGAATAGTGTCGTTGTCTTCACAAATCTCTTTAAAATTCACTGGTTGTCTTCCACTTTGAATGGATTTTTTACCCATGTACGGTATTTTGGCATGCATTGGTACTTTGGAAAATATTGGTTCACTGAATTACACAGACCTTCCGAATTTAGACTCACTATACTTAATCAAAAATCTCATGTTAAAAAAATGAAAAAGAAAACAAAACAAAAATCACATGTTAATATCTCTAAAATGAAAAAGAAAACAAAACAAAAATCACATGTTAATACCTAAAATGAAAAAGAAAAAACAAAAATCACATGTTAATATCTCTACCAATCAGATCAGAAAATCTAAGCATTAGAAATAGAACTTCCAGGGCTGGCTCATGGCTCACTTAGGAGAGCGTGGTGCTGACAACACCAAGTCAAGGGTTAAAATCCCCTTATGGGTCATCTTTTAAAAAAAAAAAAAAAGAAAGAAAGAAAAGAAATATAACTTCCTTAGGATCCAGCAATCCCACTACTGAGTATTTATCCAAAGGAAAGGAAATTAGTATACCAAAGAGGTATCTGCACCCCCATGTTTATTGTAGCACTGTTCACAATAGCCAGGATATGGCATCAACCCGAGTGTCCATCGACAGATGAATGGATAAAGAAAATGTGGTATATATATACACAATGGAATACTACTTGGCCATTAAAAAAAAAAAAAAAAAAGAAAGAAATCCTGTCATTTACAGCAACATGGATGAGCCTGGAAGACACTGTGTTAAGTGACATAAGTCAGGCACAGAAAGATAAATGTCACATGATCTCACCCATATGTGGGAGCTAAAAAAAAAGTTGAGCTTATAGAAGGAGAGAGTAGAATTGTGGTTACTAGAGGCAGGAGAGGGTAGGCAGTGGGGGTAAATGAGGAGGTTGGTTAATGGATTACAAAATTACAGTTAGATAGGAAAAAACAAGTTCTGGTGGTCTACAGTAGTGCTAGGTGTCTATAATTTATTGAATGTTTTCAAATGGCTAGAAGAGAGGAGCTCAAATGCTCTCATCACAAAGAAATAATAAAATTTTAAAGTGATGGGTATAATTACCCTGATTTGATCATCACACACTGTATACATGTATTGAAATATAACTCTGTACCCCATAAATATGTACAATTACTATGCATCAATTTTTTAAAGTAAATTTTAAAAATCTAAGTATTGGAAAGCTGTGAGACTCACAGTTGTGGATATAACTTTTCCAAAATTTTAATTTTTGTTTGAAAGCTCAAATTTTATCATTGGCAAAAGATACTGTCAGGTTTTTCCCCTGAAGTGACAAATTCACTTGATTCATTTTCATGAAAATATCTGTTAAATACCCAAGTCAAAATAACTATAGTTTGTCAGTTGTTCTTTCAAGTAAAAATAGTGATCCATGAAAAAAGCAGTCAGCTCTGCTCGCAACTTAAACACTAGCACAAGAACTGGTATTGAGACAGCCACTGGACTATGGCATGCAGAAGAGCTTTATACAAACTTCCCATCTTTTTGTACAGAATATTAAAAGGTATGTACACAAGACTTGAGGCTTAATAAACTAATAATTTACGTTGCCTAATTAAGAACATTTTTTGTAAAACTCCTTTTCTTTTCTTTTTATTTACCACAAGTGTGTGAGGGTAAAGAACAAGTGGCTATAGTATGGATTGGTGCCACTGTCAGGGTCTATGCTAAGGTGACAAAGTTTTACTACCATGGCTTTTGAACCACCAATACAAAAAACACATTGAAAAAGGCTATTATGATGATGCTGATGATGTTCTGACCTTGCAAACCCCCTGGAATAGTCTCAGTTTCAAAACTCTTTTCTGCAGACCATTATTTTGAGACCTGTACTTATACTTCCTAAAACTGTCGTGAATGTCAGAAATATTATAAGGGTTTTTAAAGTATAGATTCCTGTCATGCCCAGTCTCCAGAGATTTCATTCTGGATATTCCCCAGATTCCTACACTAGCAAACACTTACAAATTGCTTTAGAAGTATCTACCAGCTCTTTTCCTATATTTATATATTTTCAATTAGATTATTAATCATGTTAAGAAATTTTTAGTATAAATCACACTTCAACATTATCACTGTATCTTGGCTTTGATCCTTCTTGAGAATGCTCATGACAAATAAGTAAGAATATCCTTTTCTCCTGCCCACATAAATTCAACTTTCACTTCACAGTGTACCTAACTATAATGTCGCTCTTTCTCAGTCCATTCTGCTCATAAGTTCGAAGATAATTTTCCCTGACCATCATTTTACTATGACAAAATGTGACTAAAATTTTTGAAAAACTTCACAATCTCATCTCTAAGTCTTCACTCATGTAACTCCCCTGTGTGTAATGTTCAAGAAACTAGTTTTCATCAAGATCTTGCATAAGACCTCTTTATTGAATTTTAAACCTATGTCCTAATCTGGGCATGGCTCACATGGATGTTTCCTCCTTGTCTCTCTTCTAACTCCAAGATGAGAGGTATTTTTGGTCACCAGAGAGTATTTCCTCTCTTTTTAAAATCCCTGACCTGAAATGATTAACCATCAGATCATATATTATGTAACCAAGACATATTATTGATAAACTTGTTCACAAAAGGACAAATAGACTCTTAACAAATACACGAAACAGTTACACACAATCAAAGGTACACCCATGTTCAAGTTACACTAGGCAATCTGATTCCTACAATATGGAAAGAATGGACAATTTAAAAATTGGTGGATTAATACTTTCTATGCAAACAGCATGTAATCTTATATTTTCTAAAAATGTCTTTTTAAAGAAAATAATAAAATCACACTAAATCCCTAGGTGTTAAAATATCTTCACTACCAGAAATAATATGCATTATTTATCCACAAATATTTTGTGTCCTTAAAACATAAGAACTCTAAAAAAATTTAATCATAAAGCATTATCAAAAAATCAGTATTATGGGCCGGCCCGGTGGCGCACTGCTACAGTGCGCTGCTTGGGAGTGCGGCAGCGCTCCCACCAAGGGTTCAGATCCCACATACAGACCGGCCGCTCACTGGCTGAGCGAGGTACGGGAGCAACACCGAGGGTTGCGATCCCGTTGCTGGTCCTGGTCCAGTACGGGCGCGACACTGAGGGTTGCGATCCGTTGCCGGTCACGAAAAAAGACAAAAAGGAAAAAAAAAAATCAGTATTATTATCACTGAATACCCAGTCAGTTAGAATAGGATTAAACATACAAATATGCAGAGGTACTAATAATATTTGTCACTTCCGATTCTGAAATATTATGATAAAACATGAATCTCTGGCACCCTCTGGTGTTTAAGCACTATATAGCTTCCTACATTCATGCCAGCTGTACTGACAAGTACAACAGAAAATACAATTTTCTGAGTGGAAAAAGCCACAAATAAACCAAAACAAACAAACAAACAAACAAAAAATTTAAGTTAACCAGGTAGTCCTGAAAAAATAAGCAGATATCACTCTATTATTAAACCTCATCCAGTTTAGTCAAGACAAGATCTAATGCCATACACTACTATGCACTCTTATTTAACAAGAGTCAACATCAATAGGCTAGCCAGTTAGCTCAGTTGGTTAGAGAACAGCCTTATAACACCAAGGTCATGGGTTCCCTGTACTGACCAGCCACCAAAACAAACAAAAAAAAAGTCAACATCGAGGGTGTATTTTAAGCTTTATTTTAATAATAACTAAAGTTGCACTGATGAGTATCCAGAAAAGCAAATTTAAACAAAAAAAGACATCACTATGAAAAGATATGCATAAAGCCATATATGATCTGAATTACTAGAAAGTATTGTTCAAAAATGAATTGAATCCTAGTTCAAAAGTAAAGTATCTAAAAAATAGCTAAGATTACAAATACTTCTATTCTCTTTTCAAAACTCATTATTTCAGCAAATATTTATATGTTTATTATGAACCAGGCATTGTTCTAAGCACTAAGCATACATACAATATTAAACAATAGTCATTGTAAACCCCCATATAAAATTTAAAGAGGGGAGGAAAAACATGAAAGGTAAACAAATAAGTGAACAAGATAATTTTACATAAGTGCCTTAAGACAGCAGATGTGACCAAGGAAGCTACTTTACATTGGTTGGCCAAGCAAAGCCTTTCTAAGGAGGTAACTTGAAAATACGAAGGACCAGGAGATAGAGAAGTCAGTGCATCCCCATCTACAACTGTACAGTGGGAAAGTGACTAGTATGTCTGAAGAACAAGGAGCACAGGCCCCTAAGACCATGGAACGTGATACCTGCAAGTTAGACTACTTCCAGTTTTCCTGAATTTGAGAACGAATATTCTATCTTCCTTATGCAACTGTTTTTCAGTTTTTCTGTTACCTACAACCTTACCGAATTCTAACAGTTATAACTATGGCTCTGGATGAGACTCTTTCACATCATAAAAAAGTCAATTCTTCCCCCCAAATTAACTTAGTCACATAATCTCAATAGAAAATTTTCATGGAACTTCCATGTTTATTCTAAAATTAATGCACAAGAGAAAAATAACATATAAAATCAGGATACCCCTGATAAAAAGTATACAAAAAGAGGATTTAAAAAATAAACAATGACATTCCAATAATCAGATATAAAAATAAATAGTGACATTCTAATAATCAAAAACACCAAAATATTAACAAAAAGAAAAAAAACATGTCACTAAAATGAAATATACCCCTATATAGATGGGATCTTACTATAACATAAAGGTGGCATTTCACATCAGAAAAGTAAGGATAATAAACTCTTTAGTAACTACTGTTCAGAAGAGCAATCTATTTGAGAAAAAGTCTCTTTCAGACATTTACAAAGATAAAATCAAGAATTACTGAAGATGTAAAGGTAAATATGCACATGTGAGCTAAGTGTGTATAGATATCTCTGAAGAAAATATAGGAGTACTTCATTACAAGCTCACAATAAAGAAGGATTTCTCGGGCCAGCCCGGTGGCTCACTCGGGAGAGTGCGGTGCTGATAACACCAAGGCCCCGGGTTCGGATCCCATATAGGGATAGCCGGTTCGCTCACTGGCTGAGCGTGGTGCTGACAACACCAAGTCAA
>NW_007733527.1:70028-78711 GCF_000696425.1 Galeopterus variegatus
GAACGAGGCGGGGGAGCAACGCCGAGGGTTGCGATCCCGTTGCCGGTCCCCGGTCTGGTACGGGTGCAACACTGAGGGTTGCAATCCATTGCCGGACACGGAAAAAGACAAAAGACAAAAAAAAAAAAAAAAAATAAGCTTAACAACATGATTTAAAATTTCCATGTACAAAAGACACTAAAGACAAAATTACAAGTTAAAAGAAAGAATGGAAGAAAATATTTACAACATATACAACAAAGGATTACTCTCTGGTATTTACATATGTCTAGAGAGCAATAAGCACTCAATGGATAAATGAGCAAAAGTAACAGACTAGAAATCTCCCACAGAAAACACTAATGATGACCCTTTTGTTTGAGGCAGTAAGTGGACTAGATTTACTGAGGAACAATTACATGACATTATAACTAGACCAGCATAAGACATTTTCATTCCATTGTTGGGTTCACAGAATCTGTAAAAAAGGTGTCAGTAAAAATAAGCAATGAGTACACCCTAAAGGAAGAATTGGCTTAGAGGCAAATGCCTGTGGCTAGCACTAGTTATTGGTTTCTGTAACAGTGGGAAGACTGGATCTGAGCCTACTGGGGTAAATCAGGTTCCCTAGAACAGGACTAAAGTGGTCCCAAGTCAATAGTTATTCCTGGTCCCTACCATAAAGTCACAAATCCTCTCTGGAGTAAAGCAAATTAAATTTAGGCCTCAGGTTTAATCTGATTTACCCACCCAAGGAAGTTTTACATTCAACAACTACATTTTTCACTTCTAAATGTCCTAAATAGTTCTCTTTCAAATCACTGTATTCATTTTTGTTTTTGTGTTTTTTGTGGCTGGTTGGTAAGGGGATCCAAACCTTTAACCTTGGTGTTGTCAACACCACGCTCTAACCACCTGAGCTAACTGACCAGCCTGTGTTCAGTTTTTAATACATAATAATTGCTTGTTCATTTTTGAATCCGTATTTTATTTTAAAACATTTTATGATTGTTTTTAATATTCGGTATTTGATCATCCAGTACTTGAAGTCACTGGAATTCCAAGTGTTGCTGTTTCCCTGTACTTTGACTCAGGGTGACTTTTCCTTGCATATTTATCTTTAAATGTGAACACATACATAAATACCAGGAAAAAATGGAATGACATCTTTAAAGTGCCGAAAGCAAAAAAAAAAAAAAAAAAAAAAAAAAAGTCAACCCATAATCTAACCTTATTCCTAACATCATTTTCTACATAAATAACCAAAACAAGCAAAAAATTAAATTATTAGAGTAATATTTAACAAGGCTGTTTGCATATGATTAAAAAAACCCCAAAACCAAAAAACCCCAACACCTGCATTTCTATATAACAGTAACATAAAAGGCAATTACCAAAAATATTACTTATAATAACAAGAAAAAGATAAGGTGCCTAGGAATAAATCTAACAGATAAATGCAACAAATTGTGCACAATCTGTATAGATAAAACTGTCACTTTACTGAAAGATGTTAAAGAAGGCATGCATAATTGTAGATATAAATCCTGTTCATAAACAGAGGCTCAAAATTACGTAGAAATCAGCTTGAGGACAATAGACCTATGGACTTAAAGCCATGCCAATTCAAATTCCAACAGAGATTTTTGGTGGAACTTAAGTTGATTTTTAAATTTATAGGGAATAGCAAAAGCCCAAGTACAGCCAAGGAAATCGAGAAGAGGTAAGGAGGGGGTATGGAAATGGAGGAAGGAAAAGAAATAAAGGAGAAAAAGAGATAGGTGGGGAACATGCCTTATTAGATATAAAATTTATTTTGAAGCTGTAGTAAATAAAACAGTATGCTATTGGAAATTTAAAAATTAACCAATAGTAAAAGTGAAATATATGACATAGGAGACATTACAGATCACTCTTCAATAACGCTACTGGAACAAGTAGTTATACAATTAGGATCCCCATTTCACACCAAGAAAAAAACAAAAACAATATTACCTCCTGATGACATAAAGATTTAAATATAAAAAATAGGGCCAGCCAGTTAAGTCAGTTGGTTAGAGCATGGTGCTAATAACACCAAGGTCAAGGGTTTGAATCCTCAACCAGCCAGCCACCAAGAAATATTATATATAAAAAGCACACCTTTAGGGCCAGCCCGGTGGCGCACTGTATAGTGCGCTGCTTGGGAAGCGCGGCGGCGCTCCCACCCGAGGGTTCGGATCCCACATACAGACCGGTTCCCGCTCACTGGCTGAGCGAGGCGCGGGAGCAACGCCAAGGGTTGCGATCCCGTTGCCGGTCCCAGGTCCGGTACGGGGGCAACACTGAGGGTTGCGATCCGTTGCCGGACACGGAAAAAGACAAAATAAATAAATAAATTAATTAATTAATTAATTAATTAATTAATTCTGATTCTGATTGAAAATGGCCCTGAGCCATGGGAGGAGAGATTGTTACTCATCCTTTGAACTCACTGTTAGTTTATGAAGGAGCCAGCCATGGGCTCCAACATCATTAGCGTGAAAAGCCATGGATAGTCTTCTAGAAAGTCAGCACTGAAGGGAATGTCAGAGATCATCGAGTCCTCCTTCATTTAACATTTGGGGAAACTGTGCCCATGTTTACAGAATTTATTGATAGAGTTTGGACTAGAATCCATTTACACCACACTGCCAAAACTGATACCATGTCCCCTTGCTAGGAATACAATACAAGTCATGGTGAGTAATCTGACTTCTAGGAACTTCATCCAGTGAGTAGACAGACTCCCACGGTGAGGTATGGCAGTGTAAGCGTGAGCTAAGTGCCAAGTAGCTGCTGTAGGCAGGTAGTGCTGAGCGAGTTTGGGGGGGCGGGGTCATCAGCTCCAGTGGCCTAGGGGTCAGGGCAGGCTGTGAGAAGGAGATGGGGCTTAAGCAAGTAGATGGTAGGGCTCCAGGAATTCCAGATTGTCAGGGTTGGAAGAGGAGGCACAGAGGCAGATGGTGTTGGTCATGGCCTATTTCACCAAGGAATACAGGAGACTATATGCTCTCCAGGAGGATCTCTTAAGGCATAAATAAACATTAAGCACAAAAGAAATTGCCTAATTTAACCACTTTAAAATTAAGAACTTCTGTTCATCAAAATATACCATAAGGAAAATGAATTGCAAAAAACTAACGCCAATAGATATTTGCAACACACAAGAAGTATAAACAATAACACAAGGAGAAGAGAACCTCACTGACCCTAACCCCAATAGTCTACATGCTGTTTTTCCCTTGGGCATATGCTGATTCTTGATATGTAACAAGTCTCTAAGAAGCCCCAGAGACAGTAGCTGCTAAGAGGCAGAAAAGCCAAAAGAGCATTAGGCAATCTCATGAGGATGGGGAAACAAAAAGCTGGAGTTCAAGCCTTCCAAGGCTGCCAAGACTTGAGGGATGGGCCATGATCCTATAAGGAAGTAAGGCATGAAGTAAGGCACTGACACACTACAGAAGAAAAATCAAAGAAGCTGAGCAAAAAGCTTATGAAAAGTACACGGGTTTTAGGTACTCTGGAAGTACTGAGGAAATAAAAATTGGGATTCAAAAGAAAAGCACTTTACATCTTAGTTGAAATCCTTGAGGGACTGCATCCTGGAGTACGGGAACCAAAATTACATGGAGTCTTGGAAGGATTACAACTAGCTTTGAACCATCTCAGTCACTGACTAGACTGAGGTGATTTGATCCTCTGCTGCCTGCCAAGACACGGAATGAACTCCCTTTCTGGAGGGAATTAATCCTATAATTTTTTTATACATATCTAACAATGAATTAAACATCACCAAGTGCACCAAGAAACAAGACTAAAAAGCCAGATAGCAGAAACAGATTTACAAGTAATCTGGATATTGTAAATACTAGGCATTGACTTTAAAATAACTATGGTTGGGCCGGCCCGGTGGCGCACTGGAGAGTGAGCCGCTTGGGAGCCCGGCGGCGCTCCCGCCGAGGGTTCAGATCCCATGTGGAGACCGGTTCCCGCTCACTGGCTGAGATGGTCGAGGAGTCTGGGGTCTTAAAAAGCTCCTTTATCCACCACGGGCTCTTTTGAATGGCCATCCTAATAAAGCATAATCTTCAACACTGCAAACTTTGGCATGTGAGATTTTGTAGACATTTTGGCAGTGGATGATGGACTTCTCTTGCTTTGGTAACACAGTGTGCCCATGTGGGGTACCTATTTTCAGCTATTAGTTCCCTTGGTACTGAAGATGAGCTGGTAGCTTATAAGTGCTTAATTGTTTTGTTGGTGCTCAGAAAGTGACACCCCAAAGGGAAGGCCTCAGAAACAGCCTTAAAAACAAACTTACTCTCTGACCTTCTCATGCCCACCTGTCTCTCAGCCTCATTCACTCTTGAGGCAATCCACAGAAACCAGAATCCCTCTTTCCCAAGAAAAGGAAAAAAATAATAATAACTATGGTCAATTGTTCAAGAATGCAGATGAAAAGATAGACAATTATACAACAAAACAGTAAGCCATAAAAAGGAAATGGGGGTTGTGGTTTCTGGTGTTGGCAGAATACCTTGATAAATAACAACTACAAAATCTACATACTTTTTTTGTTGTTGTTGTTCCCAAGATGGCCAACTAGAGAGGTGTGGCACTGGTCCCCTCCCCATAAAAAGAGACCAAAACAACAAACAGATATATTTTGACTGGAACCTGAGGAAACACGGTGCAGAGCACCAGGAGAATGAGGAGATTCTTAGGAAGCACTGAAGAAGGGAAAAGCACCACAGAGAACAGAGCAGGGCATCCAGCCTCAGCCCCACCACAGGGACCAGCCTGGAACCAGTGGAGAGAAGGTAAGCTGGAAAAGACCTCGGCTATTCCCACTGCCATCACAAATGCCAGCCATCTCCACCTTGGGGGAGTCCCCCCAGTCTTTCTGTGACCCACATCTGAACTCACTCCTCATTCACTCCCTGCCAGGTGGGCAAGCAGACCTGCTGAGTGGGAAATCACTAAAGTGCAGCAGTTCCCCACATGCACTGCCTGCCTTGCAGGGCACGTGGAGATTGAGACCACAAGTGCCCACAGCGAACATGGCAGCAGCCCTGCCTCCCACTGGAGCCCTCCACAGCCTCACTTGGGCCCTGGCATCTCAGCTATTTGGAGCCTAGACCCCTGTGACAGACCCACAGAGCTTAAATCTCTTTGTCTGGAGACATTGCCTGCACTTGACAGCCCTCACTTGGATGCCAGCAGGGTCAGGGCGCAAGCTGCCTGGAGCCTAAGACAGAGTGACTGAAACCCAAGCATCTGAACTCACTCAGCACCCCTCTCCACCAGGCAAGCAGGCAGACTGGCTGAGCAGAAAATCCACTGGAATGTAGCAGTTCCCCACATTCACAGCTCACCTTGCATAGCCCATGGGGGCTGAGCCCACAGGTGTCGTCCACATGACCCACAGCTAAATCGGCAGAAGCCCCACCTTCCCCACAACCCTCCACATGCTCACACGAATGCTGATAGGGTCACAATCCCAACTATCTGGAGCCTTGACCGTTGTACCAGACCCAATGAGCCTCAGTCCCTTTGTCTGGACGCCCTGGCTGCATTCTGCAACGCTCACTCAAGTGCAAGAGGGACCAAGGTACAGGTGGGACCAAGCTGCAGGTGGGACCAAGCTGCAGGTGAAACCAAGGAGCAGGCTGCCTGGAGCCTAGGACAGATGGAAGGACAGAGACCCCAGCATCTGAACTCATACAGCCCACCCTCCCCAAGGCAGGCCTCTTTAGTGCTGCAGGGCTCAGCTACACCCCTGCAGGCTTGTATCAGGCTCAACAGCAACTAGGTAGCAGCTTTCCCTTCCTATACTATGCCTCCAGAAAGCTGCTGGGTCCCGTATCATTCACACAGGCTAGCTCTAGGCTCAACAGCCAAGCCAGGGACCATCTACACAGCTCCAGGAACCTGTTGCCTCAGTGTGTATCTACTCTCAGACCAACAGCAGATCAGATAGGGGCTCTGATGCCCCAAGACAGGCTTCTGCGGAGCTGCTGGACTCAGCTGCACCCTTACAGGCTTACATCAGGCTCAACAGCTGATAAGCAACCACCTTCAGAGCTGCCAGGCTCTGCGACAGCTGTATACACCTACTCCCAAACCAACAGCTGATTGGGTAGCAGCTTTTCCTCACTACAGCATGCTTCTAGAAAATAGCTGGATGCTGCAGCATCTACGCAGGCTTGCTCTAGCTGCACCAGTGGCCTCCTACAGACCTACCAGAAACTGCAACAACAGTATACTCTATGCACTGACTGACAGCAGATCACCCACCCCAGCAAGAAACCCACCCCAACAAGAAAACACCAAGGGCTCCTCTACCTAGGCCACAAAGGCACCCACTGATAACTCTAAGATTGAATACAGCTGAAGAAGCCACATGAAGACTGCACTACTGCACTCATCCAGATCCAAACGTAAAATGCCCAGCCCAACTGACAATCTAGAATACTTCTACAGGAAAGAGATTCCACCTTCAGAAGCCACTCCTAGAATTAAAAGAAGTGACTACACCACAAGATGTCCAGACGTCAACACAGAGATATGAGAAGGACGAAAAATCAGGGAAGCTTGACTCCCCCCAAAGAAGACTACAATTCTCCAATACCAGACCCCAAACAACAGGAAACAGAAAACTGCCTGAGGAAGAATCCCAAAGGGCAATACTAAGGAAATTCAAAATGATGTATGAAAAAATAGATAGAAATCACAATGAAGTCAAAAAGAAATTCCAGGACACATGCAAGAAATTCAACAAAGAGATACAAGCAATAAAAAAAAATCAAGCAGACATCCTGGAACTGAAGTATTTCAACCAGAGATAAAAATGTAACCAACAGCATAAACAACAGGCTAGAACAAGCAGGAGAAGGAATCTGCAAACTAGAAGACAGGTTTTGTGAATTAACACAGTTGGACCAAAAAAAAAGAAAAGAAAAAAAATTTTTAAGAAATGAAGAAAACCTGCAAAATCTTTCTGATAACATTAAGTGTACAAACATCCATATTTAGGTGTACAGGAAGGGGAAGAGAAAGGAAAAGGTATTGAAATTGAAAGCCGATTTAATGAAATAATAGCTGAAAACTTTCCAAATATTGGGAGAGAGATGGTCTTATGGATCCCAGAAGCTCAAAGATCCCCAAATAGATTCAACACGAAAAGAACCTTTCCAAGTCACATTGTAGTCAAATTATCAAAAGTCAAAGACCAAGAAAGAATTCTAAAAACAGCAAGAGAAAAGCAACAAATTACCTCTAAGGGAATCCCCATCAAGTTAACAGCAGACTTCTCAACAGAAACCCTATAGGCCAGGAGGGAGTGGGATGACATACACAAAGTGCCAAAAGAAAAAAACCACCAACCAAGAATACTATATCCAGCAAAGCTTCCTTTCAGAAATGGAGGAGAAACAGTATCTTTCCCAGATAAACAAAAACTGCAGGAATTCACCACCACAAGAGTGGCCCTTCAACAAATCCTCAAGGGAGTCCTACATCTGGAATCAAAAGAAAGATACAGGTCACCATAAATACATAAGAAAGAATAAAAACCACTAGTAGAACAGATATGCAAACAAGAGTGGCCCTTCAACAAATCCTCAAGGGAGTCCTACATCTGGAATCAAAAGAGAGATACAGGTCACCATAAATACATAAGAAAGAATAAAAACCACTAGTAGAACAGATATGCAAATGAAAAAGAGAAAGAAAATGTACTTTATCACTATGAAAAAACACAACAGCAAAGATAAACAATAAAAGGGAAAGAAAAGAACATAAGAAATATAAAACGACCATAGAGAAATTAATAAAATGGCAAGAATAAGGCAATACCTTTCAATAACAACCCTGAATGTAAACAGACTAAATTCCCTACTTAAAACATATAGACTGGCTGAATGGATTAAAAAACTAGACCTAACTAAACACTACCTGCAAGAAACTCACTTCAATAAAGACACACATTGACTAATAGTGAAGGGATAGAAAAAGACATTCCATGCAAATGGAAACCAAAAATGAGCAGGAGTTACCATACTTAGATAAAATAGACTTCAAACCAAGAACTATAAAAAGAGACAAAGAAGGACATTAAATAATGATAAAAGGATTAATGCAGCAAGAAGATATCACAATCATAAATACATATTCACCCAACATCAGAGCACTCAGATATATAAGCAACTGTTACTGGACCTACGGGGAGAGAGAGACTACAACACAGCAATAACTGGGGACTTTAACATGCCACTCCCAGCACTGGCCAGATGATCTACACAAAGGCCCATCAGAGAAATAATGGATTTAAACAGCATCTTACACCAAATGGACTTGACAGACATACACAGAACATTTCATCCAAAGACAGAATACACATTCTTCTCATCAGCATATGGATCATTCTCCAGGACAGACCACGTGTTAGGTCACAAAATAAGTCTCAACAAATTTAAAAAGATTGAAATCCCATGAAGTATATTTTCATACCATAATGAATAAAATTAGAAATCAACAACAAACAAAACTACAGAAACTATACATATTCATAGAAATTGAACAACATGGGCCGGCCCGGTGGCGCACTGGATAGTGCGCCGCTTGGGAAGCGCGGCGGCGCTCCTGCCCGAGGGTTCGGATCCCACATACAGACCGGTTCCCG
>NW_007733527.1:79187-81614 GCF_000696425.1 Galeopterus variegatus
CCGTTGCCGGACACGGAAAAAGACAAAAGACCAAAAAAAAAAAAAAAAAAAAGAAACTGAACAACATGCTCCTGAATGACCAGTGGGTCAAAGAAGAAATAAAGCAGGAAATCAAAAAATTCCTTGAAACAAATAAAAACACAGTTTACTGCAAAAGCAGTACTAAGAGGGAAGTTTATTGCAATAAGTGTTTACATCAAAAGAATAGAAAGACTTCAAAAAAACAACTTTACATTAAATCTCAAAGAACTAGATAAACAAGAACAATCTAACCCCAAAACTAGTAGACAGAAAAAAATAATTAAGATCACAAAACTAAATGAAATAGAGACCAAAAGAATGATATAAAAAAAAAAATCAATAAAACTTTGGTTTTTTTGAGAGATTAAACAGAATAGACAAGCAATTATCCAGACTAACTAAAAAAAGCAGAGAGAAGATCCAAATAACAAAAATCAGAAATGAAAAAGAAGATATTACAACTGATATCACAGAAATATAAAGAATCATTAGAGACTATTATGAACAACTATATGTCAACAAATCTGAAAACTCAGAGAAAAAGAATAAACTTCTGGAAACACACAAAACTACTAAGACTGAACGACGAAGAAATACAAAACCTGAACGGACCAATAAAAAAGCAATGAGATAAATGCAGTACTTGGTAGTCTCCCAACAAAGCTATACTACAAAGCTATAGTAACCAAAACAGCATGATACTGGCTTAAAAACAGAAACATGGACCAAAGGAACAGAACAGAAAACCTAGAAATCAATTCAGGTACCTACAGCTAACTGATTTTTGACAAAGGCACCAAGAACATATAGTGGGGAAAGGACAGCCTCTTCATTAAATGGTGCGGGAAAACTGGATATGCATGTGTAGAAGAATGAAACTAGACCCCTACCTCTCATCATATACTGAAATCAACTCAAAAGGAATTAAAGACTTAAGTTTAACCTGAAATTATAAAACAGCTAGAAGGGCTGGCCCCGTGGCTCACTCGGGAGAGTGAGGTGCTGGGAGCGCCGAGGCCTTGGGTTCGGATCCTATATAGGGATGTCCGGTACTGTCACTGGCTGAGCGTGGTGCAGACAGCCCATGCCGAGGGTTGCAATTCCCTTACCAGTCAGAAAAAAATAAAAATAAAATAAAATAAAACTGCTAGAAGAAAAGCATAGGCAAAACACTACAGGAAGTAGGACTGGGCAATGACTTTATGAATAAGACCCCAAAGGCACAAGCAACAAAAGAAAAAATAAACAAATGGGTTTATATCAAACTAAAAAGCTTCTGCACAGCAAAGGAAAGAATCTATAAAGTGAAAATACAACCTATAGAATGGGAGAAAATATCTGCAAACTATACATCTGACAAGGGATTAATATACAGAATATACAGGAAATCAAACAACTTCACAGTAAAAAAAAATAGTCCTATTAAAAATGGGCAAAGGAACTGAATAGATATTTTTCAAAGGAAGACATACAAATGGACAACAGGTATATGAAAAACTGCTCAGTATAACTAATCATCGAGGAAATGCAAATCAAAACCATACAGAGACATCATCTCACCCCAGTTAGACTGGCTATTATCAAAAAGACCGAGAATAACAAATGCTGCCAAGGATGTGGAGAAAAAGGAACTCTTCTACACTGTTGGTGGGATTGTAAATTAGTACAGCCATTACAGAAAACAGATGGAGGTTTCTCAAACAACTATAAATAGACCTACCACAAAATCTAGCAATCCACTTCTGGGTATGTACCCAAAGGAATGGAAATCATCACATTGCAGGGATACCTGTACTCCCATGTTTATTGCAGCACTATTTACGATAGCCAAGATATGGAACATCCTAAATGTCCATCAATGGATGACTGGATAAGGAAAATGTGGTATATATATACACAATGGAATACTACTTAGCCATAAAAAATGAATGAAATTCTGCCATTTGCAGCAACATGGTTGAGCCTGGAGAAATAAGCCAGGCACAGAAAGAGAAATACCTCATAAGTGGGAGGGAGGGAGGAAGGAAGGACAGACCGCAATAAAACATTGAACTATCAGAAGGAAAAGGGGTAGAAAGGGGGAGATGGAGGTGGGCTAGGAAGTAATTGGGTAAGGGACACAAAGAAAAACAATTTGTAATGATGAACATGCTAGTAATACTGGTTTGATCATCACATACTGGATACAAATACTGATAATCAACACTGTACCACATAAATATGTATCAAAAATAAATAAAATTTTAAAAACACAAAATCTAGGGCCGGCCCGGTGGCACACTGGAGAGTGCGCCACTTGGGAGTGCGGCGGCGCTCCCGCTGAGGGTTCGGATCCCATGTGGAGACCGGTTCCCGCTCACTGGCTGAGCGCAGTGCGGGCGCAACACCGAGGGTTGCGATCCCGTT
>NW_007733527.1:81624-96723 GCF_000696425.1 Galeopterus variegatus
TGAACAACATGCTCCTGAATGACCAGTGGGTCAAAGAAGAAATAAAGCAGGAAATCAAAAAATTCCTTGAAACAAATAAAAACACAGTTTACTGCAAAAGCAGTACTAAGAGGGAAGTTTATTGCAATAAGTGTTTACATCAAAAGAATAGAAAGACTTCAAAAAAACAACTTTACATTAAATCTCAAAGAACTAGATAAACAAGAACAATCTAACCCCAAAACTAGTAGACAGAAAAAAATAATTAAGATCACAAAACTAAATGAAATAGAGACCAAAAGAATGATATAAAAAAAAAAATCAATAAAACTTTGGTTTTTTTGAGAGATTAAACAGAATAGACAAGCAATTATCCAGACTAACTAAAAAAAAGCAGAGAGAAGATCCAAATAACAAAAATCAGAAATGAAAAAGAAGATATTACAACTGATATCACAGAAATATAAAGAATCATTAGAGACTATTATGAACAACTATATGTCAACAAATCTGAAAACTCAGAGAAAAAGAATAAACTTCTGGAAACACACAAAACTACTAAGACTGAACGACGAAGAAATACAAAACCTGAACGGACCAATAAAAAAGCAATGAGATAAATGCAGTACTTGGTAGTCTCCCAACAAAGAAAAGCCTAGGAACAGATGGCTTCACTGTTGAATTCTACCAAATCTTTAAAGGAAAATTAGCCCCAATCTTCTCAAACTATTCCAAAAAACTGAAATAGAGGACACTCTCCCAAATTCATTCTATGAGACCAGCATCACCCTGATACCAAAATCAGACAAAGACACAACAAAAAAGGAAAACCACAGGCTGATATCCTTGATGAACACAGACGCAAAAATCCTCAACAAGACATTAGCAAACAGAATACAATAGCACGTCAAAAAGATTATACACCACAGTCAAGTGGGATTCATCCCAGGGATGCAGCGTAGTTCCACACACACAAATCAATAAATGTGATACACCACATCAACAAAATGAAAGATGAAAACCATATGATTACCTCAGTAGACGTAGAAAAGCAATTGACAAAATTCAGCATCTTTTTATGATAAAGACCCTCAACAAATTAGGTATAGAAGAAAAATATCTCAATACAATAAAAGCCATATATGACAAACCCACTGCCAACATCATCCTAAGTGGGGAAAAATTTAAAGATTTTCCTTTAAGAACAGGAACAAGACAAGAATGCCCACTCTCACCACTCCTATTCAGCATAGTATTGGAAGTATTAGCAAGAGCAATCAGGCAAGAGAAAGAAATAAAGGGCATCCAAATTGGAAAAGATGAAGTCAAATTGTCACTATTCACAGATGACATGATCCTATATATAGAAAAACTCATAACCTCTACCAAAATCCTCCTAAAGTTCATAGAGAAATCCAGTAAATTTGCAGGATACCAAATCAATACATAAAAATCAGTAGTGTTCGTATTCACCAACAATGAAAAAGAAGAAAAAGCAATCAAGTTAGTAAGCCCATTTACAATAGCTACCTAGGAATAAATCTAACCAAAGAGGTAAAGGATCTCTACAATGAGAACTACAAAACTCTACTGAAATTAAAGAGGACACCAAAAGATGGAAAGACATTCTTTGCTTATGGATTGGAAAAATTAACATTGTGAAAATGTCCATACTACCTAAAGCCATCTATAAATTCAATGTGATTCCCAGCAAAGATATTCTTCACAGAAATAGAAAAAAAAGTCCTAAAATTCATATGGAACAACACAAGAGCCCAAATAGCCAAAGCAATCCTGAGCAAAAAAAATAAAGCTGGAGGCATTACACTACCTGACTTCAAACTATACTACAAAGCTATAGTAACCAAAACAGCATGATACTGGCTTAAAAACAGAAACATGGACCAAAGGAACAGAACAGAAAACCTAGAAATCAATTCAGGTACCTACAGCTAACTGATTTTTGACAAAGGCACCAAGAACATATAGTGGGGAAAGGACAGCCTCTTCATTAAATGGTGCGGGAAAACTGGATATGCATGTGTAGAAGAATGAAACTAGACCCCTACCTCTCATCATATACTGAAATCAACTCAAAAGGAATTAAAGACTTAAGTTTAACCTGAAATTATAAAACAGCTAGAAGGGCTGGCCCCGTGGCTCACTCGGGAGAGTGAGGTGCTGGGAGCGCCGAGGCCTTGGGTTCGGATCCTATATAGGGATGTCCGGTACTGTCACTGGCTGAGCGTGGTGCAGACAGCCCATGCCGAGGGTTGCAATTCCCTTACCAGTCAGAAAAAAATAAAAATAAAATAAAATAAAACTGCTAGAAGAAAAGCATAGGCAAAACACTACAGGAAGTAGGACTGGGCAATGACTTTATGAATAAGACCCCAAAGGCACAAGCAACAAAAGAAAAAATAAACAAATGGGTTTATATCAAACTAAAAAGCTTCTGCACAGCAAAGGAAAGAATCTATAAAGTGAAAATACAACCTATAGAATGGGAGAAAATATCTGCAAACTATACATCTGACAAGGGATTAATATACAGAATATACAGGAAATCAAACAACTTCACAGTAAAAAAAAATAGTCCTATTAAAAATGGGCAAAGGAACTGAATAGATATTTTTCAAAGGAAGACATACAAATGGACAACAGGTATATGAAAAACTGCTCAGTATAACTAATCATCGAGGAAATGCAAATCAAAACCATACAGAGACATCATCTCACCCCAGTTAGACTGGCTATTATCAAAAAGACCGAGAATAACAAATGCTGCCAAGGATGTGGAGAAAAAGGAACTCTTCTACACTGTTGGTGGGATTGTAAATTAGTACAGCCATTACAGAAAACAGATGGAGGTTTCTCAAACAACTATAAATAGACCTACCACAAAATCTAGCAATCCACTTCTGGGTATGTACCCAAAGGAATGGAAATCATCACATTGCAGGGATACCTGTACTCCCATGTTTATTGCAGCACTATTTACGATAGCCAAGATATGGAACATCCTAAATGTCCATCAATGGATGACTGGATAAGGAAAATGTGGTATATATATACACAATGGAATACTACTTAGCCATAAAAAATGAATGAAATTCTGCCATTTGCAGCAACATGGTTGAGCCTGGAGAAATAAGCCAGGCACAGAAAGAGAAATACCTCATAAGTGGGAGGGAGGGAGGAAGGAAGGACAGACCGCAATAAAACATTGAACTATCAGAAGGAAAAGGGGTAGAAAGGGGGAGATGGAGGTGGGCTAGGAAGTAATTGGGTAAGGGACACAAAGAAAAACAATTTGTAATGATGAACATGCTAGTAATACTGGTTTGATCATCACATACTGGATACAAATACTGATAATCAACACTGTACCACATAAATATGTATCAAAAATAAATAAAATTTTAAAAACACAAAATCTAGGGCCGGCCCGGTGGCACACTGGAGAGTGCGCCACTTGGGAGTGCGGCGGCGCTCCCGCTGAGGGTTCGGATCCCATGTGGAGACCGGTTCCCGCTCACTGGCTGAGCGCAGTGCGGGCGCAACACCGAGGGTTGCGATCCCGTTACCGGTCAGTAAAAAAAGACAAAAAGGTTAAAAAAAAAAAACAACACTAAATCTACATACAATTTTTAAAAAGGTAACCATTTGAAAACTAAACAAAAGCAGGTAGAAACTGGAGGAAAGTCAACCCTTGGACAATGGGAACAACAATGGGTAAAATCTGTGTTTACATCTTCTAGCCCGAGAGCACTCCCAAGTCTGTGCAGCAGCCACATTCCCAGTGCCTTGAGGTGTTCTAATAGCCAATAGAGCCTCCAATAAATAATGTAAAAACTGACAGAACTAACCGAGAACATAAGCAAATCCACAATCATAATTAAAGATTTTAATGCCCATTTTCAGTAAGTGATGGAACTGGTCCAAAACTCAAAACCCAAAAAGCCAGAGTACAGATGTGAACACTATCAGCTACCTTCCCCAAATTAACACTTACAAAAACTGCTCTCCCAAACTGACTAATACACATTTTTCCCAAGTGATCATGAGATAGTCATCAAGTTTGGCCACATTAAGGAGTCTCAATAAATTTAGATTGAAATTATACAGAGTATATTCTCTGATCACAAATCTATATTAGAAAACAAATAAAATAGCTAAAAGTGCCAAATATTTGCACTATTAAATAGAAGGAAAAGAGGAAAAATATTTTGACATGAATGAAAATAAAAACAAAACATTATTATTAGTTGAAAGTTAAATCAGTACTTACGGGTAAATTTATAGCTTTAAATGCTTATATTTGAAAAGAAAATTTAAATTTAATGATCTAAATTTTACCTTAATAGGTGAAAAAGAGGAGCACCTTACACCCAAAGTAAGGAGAAGGGATGGCCAGTTAGGTGCTGATAATACCATGAAGGTCAAAAATTCGAGTTGCCAAAAAAAACAAAAACAAAAACAAAAAAAAACAGAGTAAAAAACAAAAAACAGGGCCGGCCCGGTGGCGCACTGGATAGTGCGCCGCTTGGGAAGCGCGGCAGTGCTCCCGTCCGAGGGTTCGGATCCCACATACAGACCGGTTCCCGCTCACTGGCTGAGCGAGGCGCGGGAGCAACACCGAGGGTTGCGATCCCGTTGCCGGTCCCCGGTCCGGTGCGGGGGCAACACTGAGGGTTGCAGTCCGTTGCCGGACACGGAAAAAGACAAAAGACCAAAAACAAACAAACAAAAAACAAAAAACAAAAAACAATGAAATAGATAAAAAAGGGACAATAATTTAAAAAAAAAATCAAAAGTCAAATCTTTAAAAACATTAACAAAATTCAAAATTAATAAAACATTAGCAATGAAAAGAGGGAATATCCTACAAATTTTATAAACATTGAAAAGATAGGGGAATAAAATTAATTACTTTATGCCCCCCAAAAGTCAACTATTAGAACACAAAAAACCTTTGAAAAATACCTTGTAGCACACTACAACTGAGATCTACAGACGTCCAAAATAAAAGGAATTATTAGGAACAATTTCATGCCAATAAATTTGAAAACTAAGATGAAATATACAAAACCTTGAAAATACAACTTCCTGAAACCAACAGTAAGATGAAATAGAAACTCTAGGAACCCCGCACTGGCCAGCTGACTGAAAAAAATAAAAAAGAAATAGAAAACCTAAATAGCCCTGTATCTATTAATGAAATTAACTTTCTTACCAAAAACCTCCCCCCAAAGAAAACAACAGACCAATCTAGTTTCAATGGTAAATTCATTCATATGTTTAAGGAAGAAATATTATCAATTCTTTGTGAAAGCTTAAAACACAGGAGGAAAAACTTTACTCATTTATTGAGGACAGCACAACTGCAGATGCCAAAATCTGGCAGACACTATAAGAACAGAAAGCTATAGACCAGAATCCCTCATGAACATAAACATAAAAACATTTAACAAAGTATTAATCAAAGACATCAATATATCGAGAATGCACAGTTGACTTAACATTCAAAAATTTAAAAATCAGGGCCGGCCCGGTGGCGTACTGCTACAGTGCACCGCTTGGGAAGCGCAGCGGAGCTCCCGCCGAGGGTTTGGATCCCACATACAGACCGGCCGCTCACTGGCTGAGCGAGGTGCAGGGGCAACACCGAGGGTTGCGATCCCGTTGCCAGTCCCGGTCCAGTACGGGCGCGACACTGAGGGTTGCGATCCGTTGCCGGTCACAAAAAAAGAGACCAAAAAAAAAAAATAATAATTTAAAAATCAATGTAATTCACAATACTAGTATAATAAGAGAAACCAATGATCATCTTAAATAGATGCAGAAAAAGCTCATGACAAAAACATTCAATTTAAAAATAGGCAAAATATGTGGGCCGGCCTGTGGCTCACTTGGGAGAGTGTGGTGCTGATAACACCAAGGCCACGGGTTCAGATCCTTATATAGGGATGGCCAGTTAGCCCACTTGGGAGAGCGTGGTGCTGACAACACCAAGTCAAGGGTTAAGACCCCCTAACTGGTCATCTTTAAAAAAAAAAACAAAAAGGTAAAATATTTGAACTGACATTCCACAAAAGAAGTTACACAAATGGCCAATAAGAACATGAAAATATACTCAGCATCAGCAGTCACTAGGGAAATGCAAATGAAGTCACAGTGAGCTACAACTATCTACCAACCAGAATGGCTAAAACTTAAAAAAAAAAAAAAAAAACTGTAGTATCAATTGTTAGCATGGATGTAGAGCAACTGGAACAAAATTTCATACTTTGCTGGTAGGAACGTAAAATGGTACAACCACTTAGGAAAATAGTTTGGCAGTTTGGAGTTAAACATACACTTACCATATGACTCAGCAATTGCACTCCTATATATTTACAGAAGTAAACGGAAAATCTATGTCAACAGGAAGACTTGCGACAGCTTTATTCCTGGCAGCTTTATTCATGATTAAATAAATTATATTCCTAGCAGCTTTATTCATAATTGCTGAAAACTGGAGACAACCCAAATGTCCATCAACAGATGAAGAGAAACAATTCAGTGCAAAAAGAAGTATATCCATAGAACAGAATATTACTTAGCAATAAAAAGGCAAACTACTGATACATGTAACAACTTGGATATATATCAAACACATTATGCTGATGAAAAGAAGCCAGGCACAAGAATACAAATTGTATGGTACCATTTATGCAAAACCCTCAGAAAAACATATCTAATTTACAATGACAGAAAGCAGATCAGTGGTTGTCTGGGGCCTGGGGTGTCATGTGGGAACTGGCTGGGAAGGAGCACAAAGGAACCTTTTGGGGTGTTGAAAATGTTCTATGCATCTTGATTGTGATACTTGGTACATGGGTTTTGCCTTCTGTCAGACTCAATGAATTGGAAGACAATGATGACTGCTTAGATAACCATCTTCCAATATTTCCCTCGAAAACAAAACAGAATAACCACAGCTTCAGCATAATCTGAAAGACAAAGAATACCCAAACTCAGAACTATCTATAAATGAAAAAGAAAAACAAATCCCAGTGCACATGTTCATGCTCTGGTGCCCAGTCTCTTCCCCCCACCCACCCTTCACATGCCTCAAGGCTTGTGGCAAGTAAAAGCAGACTAAAGAAACTGCAGGAAAGTGAGATGGGAGAACTAGTAGCAGGCATAAGGATGAAACATTCTATCAGCAGGAAGACTAAATATACCCCAAGTCAGAAAACACTAAAAAGGTGCTCTGGTAGATCAAAGCACAAGCTACATGCAACTTAAATTGGCAGACTTTGAAACGTATAGATTCTTGGGGGGAGGGGGAGAGGCAAAAAAGAGAGGGAGATGCACAAAACAATGGACTAGAACTGATGTTTAAAACTACAAGTATAATCCAAGAAAACTTTCCAGACATTTCAAAAGACCAGAAGCTACATGCTGAAAGGGCCAAATGGGAACCTAAGAAAATTAAGCCAGAATGACCACCTTCATTCACTATGTGTACTGATGCAAAACTATGAGATTTCAAAGATAAAAAATCCTCAAGGCCTTCAGACAAAAAGACTGAATAACAACATACAAATCAATCAACACAACATACAGATCAAGACAATAATGAAGTAGCATTTAAAAAAAAAATCAAAATAAAAAGTGTTAATTTCATATCCAGCCAAGCTATACTTCAAGTATGAAAGACATTGAAAACTAGTTTTAACATACAAGAATTTAGGGAATTTTATACCTATTGCCTTTCTTGAGGAATCTACTAGCAGATGAACTTCAACCAACCAACTGAGAAAACTTCAGAAAAAGGACTAAAGGTGAGCATTTTAATATACATACTATATGAAAGTAAACCGACAACTAAACTGTATGTAAGAATGAGGAAGGAGGACTAAGGTATTAATGTTACATGCTGTTACAAAGAAATTATGCAATTAAAAATGGGGAAAGGTAGAGAAACTAGAATATGTACACACTAATTTTAATATAGGCAACAGGTGGGAATTAAAGGATAACAAAAGAAAAAGGATAAACCTAAAACTGTAAAACTTCTAGAACAAAGCATAGGAGAAACTCTTTGCAAACTTGGGTTATACAAAAATTTATTAGATAAAGTGTAAAAAGCATAATCTACAAGAAAAAAATTAACGAACTATAATTCAACAAAATTAAAAACTTTTGCTCTGTAAAAAACACTGTAAAGAGAAAGAAAAAAATACACCACGAAGAAAATATTTCCAAATCATTTGTCTGGCAAAAGACTTAGATCTTCATCACACGTTGTACACATGTACTGAAATATAACTCTGTACTCCATAAATATGCACAATCAATACACGTCAATTAAAAACTAAATTCCTTTAAAAAAGTAAAGGACTTGGATCTTGAATATATACAGAACTCTAAAAACTCAACCATAAAACAAAAACACAGTAAACAAAAATGGGCAAAAGATCTGAACACACACACTTCATCAAAGATATGAATAACAAATAAGCACAAGAATAGATAACCATATTTAGTCATTACAAAAATACAAATTAAAACCGCAGTAGTAATAACCATGACACACCTATTAGAACGGTAAAAAGCAAAAGAACTGAGAATACCAATTGCTGATGAAGTTGGAGAGCAACTGGAACTCTCATTATTGCTGCCGGGAATGCAAAATGGTACAGTCTCTTTGGTAAAAAAATTTGATAGTTTCTTTAACAGTTAAACATTCATTTACCTAATGACTCAGCAATCACAATCCTAGATATTTACAAAATGAAAACCTACATTCACACACAAATTTTTGTAGAACGTTTATACAAGTTTTATATGCTTATATAAGTTTTATATGTCATTGTCAAAAACTGGAAACCACCCAAATGTCCCTCAACAGCACAAAGGATAAACAAATTTAATTTTGTAAAATAGAATACTTCTCAGCAATACAAAAGAATATTCCTTTGTACTATATCAAAACAACATGGATGATCTCAAAAACATGCTGAATGAAAAAAGTCAGGTACAAAAATGTACATAATAATGTAATGTTCCATTTATGTGAAGTGCACAGATAGACAAAAATGATCCATGCTGATGGACATAAGAACAGTGACGGCCAGAGGAAGGTAATTGATTTGAAAGGCACAAAAAGGTGATGTTCAGTATCTTGATCTATATTAACTATTACACCGGTATACATACATGTTAAAATTCATTGAGCTACACATTTAAGATTTTGTGCACTTTACTGGCTATAAATTATACT
Organism: Galeopterus variegatus; assembly: GCF_000696425.1. Classification (NCBI taxonomy): domain Eukaryota; kingdom Metazoa; phylum Chordata; class Mammalia; order Dermoptera; family Cynocephalidae; genus Galeopterus; species Galeopterus variegatus. The sequence continues at coordinate 90,878 of NW_007733527.1, forward strand.
CAATAAAGTACTGTTAGCTTTTTTAAAAGGCATCAATATATCTATTTTATTCAGGTGGTATTCTGTAATCTCTGTTTTGTTTTTAAATATTACTTCCTTAAACCAAGCGTAACTATTTTCTTACCTGAAGCATGTTGTTCCATTCTCTTTTATTTTATTTTTCTGAATAGGAGATGCTTGAAGTGACAGAATTTTATTTCCTGGCAGAGTAATTTGCTTTAGAATGGAAGCTATAAAAACAAAACAAGGAAGAAAAAAATAGAATACAAAAAAAAGCAATCATACCACATTAGAATTCAGGACAACAGTTTTTAATATATATACAGAATAGCCAAAGAAAATTTCAAGCTGCCCTAGGACTATGTTTATTTTATTTTTTTCTTTTTTGGCAGCTGGCATACAGGGATCCAAGCCCTTGATCTTGGTTATATCAGCACCAAGCTCTACTGAGTGAGCTAACTGGCCAGCCCCAAAACTATGTTTAAATTCAAACATGACAATGAATTTATTCCCTGCACAAGAAATATCTTATAAAAAAGATCTTTCCATTTCTTTTTAAATGGTCTCAAAATATCTATAGAATTAGCAGTATTATAAAAATATCATGTATAAAAGGTGACTGAAACATGTTAATTACATTTTATATTGGTACTTTTTTTTTTGAGACCGGCCACACCGCGCTCAGCCCTGAGCGCACTGGCCATCCCTATATAGGATCCGAACCCACGGCGGAAGCGCTGCTGCGCTCCCAGCACCGCACTCTCCCGAGTACACCATGGCTCGGCCCTATATTGGTACATTTTAAAAACAGATAAAAATTCTATTTTATATGTGTAAGACTGATTTCCAAAGTCAGAGAAAAAACAGCATTATAAGAAGGGATAAGATTACAGCAAATTTTGTAAGTTAAGAAAGTCCTTATTTCCTAGATTGTTTTATCTAATTACAGAATACCATGAGTACATATATACCTCTGAGAGTGTCTATCTATGTACAAAGATGTAATAAATAGTTGTTTTTCATTCTTTTCTCATAGGTGCCAACCTTAAAAGACCAAATCTCTCTTCTCTTAATACAACAACAAAAAAGTTATGCAAAACTCCTCCATCTTTCAAACCCAGTATGATGGGGCTGGGATGGGCCAGCTTCTACCTGGAGGAAACTGGCTGGTAGGTATTACAGTGTTCACTGGCATCTTCTTTTGTCCAGAGTTCTGAATGGTCAATGCTGAGGAATGGGAAAGTGTGGTCAGTTGTTTTGCAATGCCTCCTGAAGGCTGCTGGACTACCTGAAACAATGAGAACTGTCAATATAGTTATTCAACTTAACCTGCCTTAGGAAAGGGCAAGCTTTCAGTTTTAACAACAGATTGTGCTTACCCAGCTACAAATATACCTTTATCTTAGCATAACAAGAATGCTTACTTAAAATTTAAATTTGTATGTAGCAAAATTGTCTTCTTCAGAAATAAAAAATATGACTATCTCATATATTATATTATTTTTCAGAGTAAAATTCAAATTTACATTTCACACTGCCCAACTTAAATCTCCACATGGATCCTATTTTCCTTTTTAACTTAACATGGAAAATTTCAAATATGTACAAAAGTAGGCAAAATAAAATAAAACCACCTATACCATTACCCAGATTCAACAATGACTAATTCTTAACCAATCTTGTTTCACCTACACCCCTACCCACCCTACCCTGCCACCCTCATTATTTTATTATTATTTTTTTTTGTCCTTTTTGAGACCGGCCGCACCGCGCTCAGCCAGTGAGCGCTGTGAACGCACGGGTCATCCCTATATAGGTTCCAAACCCGCAGCGGGAGCGCTGCACTCTCCCGAGTGCACCACAGGCTCAGCCCGACCCTCATTATTTTAAAGCAAGCCCCAGACAAGCCATCTTTTTATCCATAAATATTTCAAAATACACCTCTAAAAGATAAAGACCTTTTATGTGCCATTTTTAAAAAGTATCTTTCTAAACCATTTGAAAAGTGACAATGCTACGGGCCGGCCCGGTGGCACACTGCTACAGTGCGCCGCTTCGGAGCGGCGGCGCTTCCGCCGAGGGTTCGGATCCCACATACAGACCGGTTCCGCTCACTGGCTGAGCAAGGGGCGGGCGCGGCGCAACACTGAGGGTTGCGGTCCGTTGCCAGACACGAAAAAAGACAAAAAAGGAAAAAAAAAAAAAAAAAAAAAGAACAACCACAGCAAAATACAAAGTCCCATTCAAAATCCTTTTAATGTTCATCATTACTAGGAAAGTCTCAATTAAGCTAATATTTTGAACACCATCTGAATCAGCTCTTTGTCTTTATACCCTATGTCCTGGAACACTGAAGGAGGGATGGAGTAAATTGTCTTCTAAACACTGGATTTGAACTCAAAACTGAATAATTCCAAAGGTTGTTTTTTAATTATTCTCTGTGTGCTAATCAAGAAACCCAAAGGGTGCAGTTTGGGGATAAAGGAACAGAAATTAAAGTAATAGCAAGGCCATAGTTTTAGCTTCAAAGAAAAAGAAAAAAACAGAAGAGCAGGGCAGAAGAGTAGGAACGCCCCTACTGTACGATTTTAATTATATGAAATTCTAGAATAAGCAAACTACTCCTTTGGACAAAATTATCAGAGGAGTTGTTGCTTCTGCGAGAATGGGGGCGGGGACTGAGTAGGAAGGGGCACAAGAGAACTTTGAGACGATGGCAATATTCTATACCTTGATAGGGGGTTTGAGTTATACAGGGGTATGGACTGTCTGTCAAAATGGAAATGTTTTAGAACTGGATAGAGATGATGGTTGCACAACACTGTGAACATACTAAACGCCACTGAATTGTTCACTTTAAAATGGTTAATATGTTATGTGAATTTTACCTTATAAATTATTTTTTAAAAACTTTAAAAAAAATTTATCCAATGGTACACTTAAAATTTGTGCATGTTACTGAATGTAAATTTTACTTCAAAAGAAAAAAAGGGAAACAAATATTGAACTGAAGTTAGTGATTTGCATGTTTAATTATTTAGGAAGAAGTCTTTGAAATCTATCCAAAAGTCAGGATGGATGAATGGCTAGAAAAATGCATGATAAATCAAGTGCAGTAATTATAAATAAAAGAATCTAAGTGGTTGGTACTCTATAAATTTCAACTTTGCATGTTTGAATATTTTCATAATAAAACATTTTCTTAAATAATATAAAAGGATGTGTGCACTGTAAATATTGTCTTTAATTAGTTTTATCTTCCATAAATTCTAATGCACCCTTACAAAACATTTTTTAAAAATCCCTCGAGTAAATTTAAACAAACCAGGATTAACCAACCTATATATCAAGACTATTAGTGTATAAATTCTGATTATAGCCCATGAAGAATTTTCTAGGTAACTCCTAATTACACATGATAAATAAAGGGTAGGCCTTACTTGGAACCTCTTTCTTCACCAAACCTTTCATTAGTCTCATATTTAAGTGAGATTAAAAATCAAAAACTGAACTCTACCTTTCCTCTCACTTTTAAAAAGAATGCAAAAAGGGAAGAAAACAAGCACAAACTGCTTAAGTCTAGATCTTAGTTAGGTCAGTACAATGAGAAACTGAGGGTTAACTAATCGAGCAAACAAAATGAACAATTCTTTTTCCCTACTCAATTTTTATTTCCTCTTCTCTAAAGAAAGTACTGGCCACCAGCACGCTAAGTGACTAAAATTTACACTTTGAAAATATTTTCCTATCCTGTGAAAACTGTGAAGTCAGAGGCAATCAGCACTTAAGTCTCGCTGATTATTTAATATAAAATGTATTTGTTGAAAACTCTACAAGGATTTCTCCTACTTCAAAATAAACAGGTACAAGAAAAAATATGATGCAACAACAAAATTTTTTTAATACTCTGCATCAATTTATTTTAGGATTTTAGTTTTACTTCAATATAATGGAATCGAAAGTTGCCACGTTAATAATACACTAATAATTTTTTTTTCATATGCATAAAACAGTAGTATTTGGAGAGTGGCTGTTGAATGTACTTGGGAACTTATAGAATATCTACAATTCTGTTAGAGAAGATATGCAAGTAACAGAGTCATTTGGGGAAATGGTACAAGGGTACTTCGAAAAGTTCATAGAAAGATTCGTATTATCTTTTTCAATTCTATTTTTCTACAAATTTTTTAAAGTACCCTTGTATATATTTAACATAAGAAAATATCTTTAATAATACTAAAACTTCCTGCCTTATCTCTAAGTATAAATCATTCTTAAAGACACTCCCAGTTAGCACTGTCACAATTTCTGCAACCAACTCCCAAATGGTTCAGCAGAAAATTATGTATTTTGTGCATGTGAGTCAAGAGAGACACATACAAAGCAAATGAGGTAAAAATTAACTGGTCAAATTTGGTAAAGGGTATACACTCTTGCCAGTTTTCTGAATGTTTGAAATTTTCAAAATAAATAATTGAGGAAGAAACAAAATGTTACTCACTACTTGCTTGACTTTAACTGCCTGTGGAATGCCAACTGGTTGTGAAAGGACAGAGCCTGGCTGAGTAAGTCTGATTTGGACTGGAGTGCCAATAACAGGCTTGTCAGACGTGGTCCCAGCAGAAGTAATGGCAGGTTTCATGGACGGAAGACAAATAGCTGCAGCTGAAGTTTCTCCAAAAGTTACTGATGGAAGGGCCAGTGTTACTGCTGCTCCAGAGATAACTGGCTTTTCAGGTTGAAGTGAGACCGCTGTAATTGTATTTGATACGGATGTCACGAGTGGTTTTGAAGTCTGAAGCAAAACAGGTCCAGCCGTTGTTCTGCCTGGTACAACAGCTGGACCCACAGAACGAAGTGTCACAACTCCAGTTTTTGCTCCCCCTGGACCAGCAAGTGGATTCAGAGTTTGCACTGAAACAGTTCCGGGTGTTGTTGCTCCAGAAACAATGATGGGCTTTTCAGACTGGATTGAGGAAACTGTAGTTGTCACCACAGGAGAAGTTGTCACTGTTGTGGTACAGGTAGCAATGACTACCTCGCTAGTAGTCTGCTGAATGCACTGCTGAATGAAGCTCTGGGAGTTAGGCAAAAGTTGTCGTAAGGCAATCACACTTTTCTGAAAACATAGGGGGAGGGAAAAAAACACTAATAACTAAACAAATTAGCTACTAGTAAAAATTTTGTATTTCATATCTTTTTTTTTTTTTTCCTTTTTGTCTTTTTTTACTGACCGGTAACGGGATCGCAACCCTCGGTGTCGCGCCCGTACCGGGGACTGGCAACGGGATCGCAACCCTCGGTCTTGCACCCGCACCGCGCTCAACCAGTGAGCAGACCAGTCTCTACATGGGATCCGAACCCTCGACGGGAGCGCCGCCGCGCTCCCAAGCGGCGCACTCTCCAGTGCGCCACCAGGCCGGCCCAGTATTTCATATCTTTACAACATGAAGCAAATCAAAAGTATATTAAGTGTTTCAGTTAAGGAAACCTGATACCAGTAATTTATATATTGTCAATATCCAGAGTACAATCAACCTAAAGTCTAAAAGTGCTTTCTTTATTTTTCAATATGAAATTGTCTCAGTATTAAACTTATTTTGTATGCCTCTTTATCAATTTGGTAAAATAAAACACCATACTATACTTATCTGTATTTATTTAAACCCCATAATAGATCATTAATAACTTCAGTATCTATAAGTTCACTCACACCACAGCACAATCTAGACCTTTTTGTTACATAAATAACTTTCAAAGTTCAGATAGAAAGTCTTCACATCAAAATAAAGCCAATTCAGGGCCGGCCCGGTGGCGCACTGCGATAGTGCACTGCTTGGGAAGTG
>NW_007733527.1:97723-138879 GCF_000696425.1 Galeopterus variegatus
TCCCTGCCACCCTCATTATTTTATTATTTTTTTTTTTTGTCCTTTTTGAGACCGGCCGCACCGCGCTCAGCCAGTGAGCGCTGTGAACGCACGGGTCATCCCTATATAGGTTCCAAACCCGCAGCGGGAGCGCTGCACTCTCCCGAGTGCACCACAGGCTCAGCCCGACCCTCATTATTTTAAAGCAAGCCCCAGACAAGCCATCTTTTTATCCATAAATATTTCAAAATACACCTCTAAAAGATAAAGACCTTTTATGTGCCATTTTTAAAAAGTATCTTTCTAAACCATTTGAAAAGTGACAATGCTACGGGCCGGCCCGGTGGCACACTGCTACAGTGCGCCGCTTCGGAGCGGCGGCGCTTCCGCCGAGGGTTCGGATCCCACATACAGACCGGTTCCGCTCACTGGCTGAGCAAGGGGCGGGCGCGGCGCGTCACTGAGGGTTGCGGTCCGTTGCCAGACACGAAAAAAAAAAAAAAAGGAAAAAAAAAAAAAAAAAAAGAAAAAACTAAAAAGAATTTCCCAAGGAAAAAAAAAAAAAAAAAAAGAAAAAACTAAAAAGAATTTCCCAAGGAAAAAAAAAAAAAAAAAAAAAGAAAAGTGACAATGCTAAAGGCATTCTCCAAGGTAACAATTCAAGAAACCCAAAGGGTGCAGTTTGGGGATAAAGGAACAGAAATTAAAGTAATAGCAAGGCCATAGTTTTAGCTTCAAAGAAAAAGAAAAAAACAGAAGAGCAGGGCAGAAGAGTAGGAACGCCCCTACTGTACGATTTTAATTATATGAAATTCTAGAATAAGCAAACTACTCCTTTGGACAAAATTATCAGAGGAGTTGTTGCTTCTGCGAGAATGGGGGCGGGGACTGAGTAGGAAGGGGCACAAGAGAACTTTGAGACGATGGCAATATTCTATACCTTGATAGGGGGTTTGAGTTATACAGGGGTATGGACTGTCTGTCAAAATGGAAATGTTTTAGAACTGGATAGAGATGATGGTTGCACAACACTGTGAACATACTAAACGCCACTGAATTGTTCACTTTAAAATGGTTAATATGTTATGTGAATTTTACCTTATAAATTATTTTTTAAAAACTTTAAAAAAAATTTATCCAATGGTACACTTAAAATTTGTGCATGTTACTGAATGTAAATTTTACTTCAAAAGAAAAAAAGGGAAACAAATATTGAACTGAAGTTAGTGATTTGCATGTTTAATTATTTAGGAAGAAGTCTTTGAAATCTATCCAAAAGTCAGGATGGATGAATGGCTAGAAAAATGCATGATAAATCAAGTGCAGTAATTATAAATAAAAGAATCTAAGTGGTTGGTACTCTATAAATTTCAACTTTGCATGTTTGAATATTTTCATAATAAAACATTTTCTTAAATAATATAAAAGGATGTGTGCACTGTAAATATTGTCTTTAATTAGTTTTATCTTCCATAAATTCTAATGCACCCTTACAAAACATTTTTTAAAAATCCCTCGAGTAAATTTAAACAAACCAGGATTAACCAACCTATATATCAAGACTATTAGTGTATAAATTCTGATTATAGCCCATGAAGAATTTTCTAGGTAACTCCTAATTACACATGATAAATAAAGGGTAGGCCTTACTTGGAACCTCTTTCTTCACCAAACCTTTCATTAGTCTCATATTTAAGTGAGATTAAAAATCAAAAACTGAACTCTACCTTTCCTCTCACTTTTAAAAAGAATGCAAAAAGGGAAGAAAACAAGCACAAACTGCTTAAGTCTAGATCTTAGTTAGGTCAGTACAATGAGAAACTGAGGGTTAACTAATCGAGCAAACAAAATGAACAATTCTTTTTCCCTACTCAATTTTTATTTCCTCTTCTCTAAAGAAAGTACTGGCCACCAGCACGCTAAGTGACTAAAATTTACACTTTGAAAATATTTTCCTATCCTGTGAAAACTGTGAAGTCAGAGGCAATCAGCACTTAAGTCTCGCTGATTATTTAATATAAAATGTATTTGTTGAAAACTCTACAAGGATTTCTCCTACTTCAAAATAAACAGGTACAAGAAAAAATATGATGCAACAACAAAATTTTTTTAATACTCTGCATCAATTTATTTTAGGATTTTAGTTTTACTTCAATATAATGGAATCGAAAGTTGCCACGTTAATAATACACTAATAATTTTTTTTTCATATGCATAAAACAGTAGTATTTGGAGAGTGGCTGTTGAATGTACTTGGGAACTTATAGAATATCTACAATTCTGTTAGAGAAGATATGCAAGTAACAGAGTCATTTGGGGAAATGGTACAAGGGTACTTCGAAAAGTTCATAGAAAGATTCGTATTATCTTTTTCAATTCTATTTTTCTACAAATTTTTTAAAGTACCCTTGTATATATTTAACATAAGAAAATATCTTTAATAATACTAAAACTTCCTGCCTTATCTCTAAGTATAAATCATTCTTAAAGACACTCCCAGTTAGCACTGTCACAATTTCTGCAACCAACTCCCAAATGGTTCAGCAGAAAATTATGTATTTTGTGCATGTGAGTCAAGAGAGACACATACAAAGCAAATGAGGTAAAAATTAACTGGTCAAATTTGGTAAAGGGTATACACTCTTGCCAGTTTTCTGAATGTTTGAAATTTTCAAAATAAATAATTGAGGAAAAAACAAAATGTTACTCACTACTTGCTTGACTTTAACTGCCTGTGGAATGCCAACTGGTTGTGAAAGGACAGAGCCTGGCTGAGTAAGTCTGATTTGGACTGGAGTGCCAATAACAGGCTTGTCAGACGTGGTCCCAGCAGAAGTAATGGCAGGTTTCATGGACGGAAGACAAATAGCTGCAGCTGAAGTTTCTCCAAAAGTTACTGATGGAAGGGCCAGTGTTACTGCTGCTCCAGAGATAACTGGCTTTTCAGGTTGAAGTGAGACCGCTGTAATTGTATTTGATACGGATGTCACGAGTGGTTTTGAAGTCTGAAGCAAAACAGGTCCAGCCGTTGTTCTGCCTGGTACAACAGCTGGACCCACAGAACGAAGTGTCACAACTCCAGTTTTTGCTCCCCCTGGACCAGCAAGTGGATTCAGAGTTTGCACTGAAACAGTTCCGGGTGTTGTTGCTCCAGAAACAATGATGGGCTTTTCAGACTGGATTGAGGAAACTGTAGTTGTCACCACAGGAGAAGTTGTCACTGTTGTGGTACAGGTAGCAATGACTACCTCGCTAGTAGTCTGCTGAATGCACTGCTGAATGAAGCTCTGGGAGTTAGGCAAAAGTTGTCGTAAGGCAATCACACTTTTCTGAAAACATAGGGGGAGGGAAAAAAACACTAATAACTAAACAAATTAGCTACTAGTAAAAATTTTGTATTTCATATCTTTTTTTTTTTCCTTTTTGTCTTTTTTTACTGACCGGTAACGGGATCGCAACCCTCGGTGTCGCGCCCGTACCGGGGACTGGCAACGGGATCGCAACCCTCGGTCTTGCACCCGCACCGCGCTCAACCAGTGAGCAGACCAGTCTCTACATGGGATCCGAACCCTCGACGGGAGCGCCGCCGCGCTCCCAAGCGGCGCACTCTCCAGTGCGCCACCAGGCCGGCCCAGTATTTCATATCTTTACAACATGAAGCAAATCAAAAGTATATTAAGTGTTTCAGTTAAGGAAACCTGATACCAGTAATTTATATATTGTCAATATCCAGAGTACAATCAACCTAAAGTCTAAAAGTGCTTTCTTTATTTTTCAATATGAAATTGTCTCAGTATTAAACTTATTTTGTATGCCTCTTTATCAATTTGGTAAAATAAAACACCATACTATACTTATCTGTATTTATTTAAACCCCATAATAGATCATTAATAACTTCAGTATCTATAAGTTCACTCACACCACAGCACAATCTAGACCTTTTTGTTACATAAATAACTTTCAAAGTTCAGATAGAAAGTCTTCACATCAAAATAAAGCCAATTCAGGGCCGGCCCGGTGGCGCACTGCGATAGTGCACTGCTTGGGAAGTGTGGCGGCGCTCCCGCCGAGGGTTCGGATCCCACATACGGACCGGTTCCCGCTCACTGGCTGAGCAAGGCGCGGGAGCAACGCCGAGGGTTGCGATCCCGTTGCCGGTCCCGGTCCGGTACGGGAGCGACACTGAGGGTTGCGATCTGTTGCCGGACACGGAAAAAGACAAAAAAATAAATAAATAAATAAAATAAAGCCAATTCAAAGTGAATTTTAACCTTTGAAACAATTTCCTTAATGAAGCTAGCATATTTTCCGACCAGATTGTAAGTTGGTATCTATATTTGTATCCTGCTGAAAGAGTAAAGGGCAGTTCTAACTAAAAACTAGAACGTTCTGCCTTTTCATCCCTGGGGTTTCTGTTTGCTTTGCATAAAAGACACTCAAAAGTAGATAGGTGGTAGGTTATCTTCATGGGCTCTCTGGGAAGAATTTCTTGTTGTGACACTTCATGTCAGTCAGACTGCCTACAAGGAGCTAGAAACAATGGAAGTACTCAAAAAACAAAAATAAAAAGCCAAAAATAAAACCACATTCCCTACTTAAGAAGCAAATGAGAACTATTGCTCCCCATCCTTTATTCTATTTAAAAAAAAAAAAAAAGGTTGAGGACATTCTTATCTGAAGAGATTTTCAAAAAACACGTATAATGGTAACAAAAGGAAAATAAAAAGCAAGAAATCCCCCATAATCTTTTTTCAAAATTTAAAAATGGCAGAAAACAAACTGCTTTGGAAATACACGAACAAATGATTTAAGTAAGTTTACAGCGGAAATCTAGGAGGGGATTCTCAGAAAAATACAATTAGAAAGAAATGTTAAAGTACTGAGATGTAAAGAACCAACAATATAAATGTACATCTGAATTATTTCTTGATCACCTGACCAGGATTAAGCTTAAAAGCTGAATCCCTCATCCCTATGCAACATCCAACCCCCAAAAGCTCTTTATGATGAGGGAAAAAAATTCTCAAGAAAAAAGAGCATAAGTTAGACTAACAGATTCTTAGGAAACAGATACAAAGTACAAATACTTCATGATAATATTTGGTAACCTAAAGGCAGTACTATCTAGCAAATAGCCTATATTCTAGACCTGTGAGTCTGATCAAAAGTTAGCCAGTTTCAATGGTTTTCTACTCTCTAAAATGGAAAACACTATACTATCAAGCACCTATTCTCAAAAGACTGTAAGAAAATTAAGTGCAAACAATGCAAATTAAATGTAAAGTATTTAGCAAAGAATCTGATACATAGTAGGCAGTTACTAATTTTCCTCCTTCTCCACAGTGTATCCACTGAGTAAGAAACACAGATAAACTCAAGAGAGTTGTCCTTACATACAGCACCTAGAGCTCACAGAACCTTTGCACTGAAGGGACCAAGGAAAGAAAGGAAGAATTGTCTCTAACTTCTTAAGAGGGTCATCCAGAAAAAGGGCATGAGTCATTTCACAAAGAACCTCATTACACTTTTAAACAAATCTATCCAGTCTTAGCTAGGGGCTGTAGAACTACAAACGGCAAATCTCATTCAGGTAAATGTGCTTAAAACATGTAATATTAGGTATTATGCTGATCCTCCAACCTTCCTTTCTCCACACCAAGTCCTCTCTAGCTAAAACATTCTCAGTTTCTTTAGCCACACTTTATATTACCTGATTTATACCCTCCTAATCGACTTTATTATCCTCTTAGGAACAGTTTTCACTATTTAAAGACCCTTATGAAAATGTGGTGCCCCCACCTGGTTTCCCACTCTTCTTTCATGAGGCAACAAAAGAAGTCTTCTACTATGAAGCCTCTTTCACCTCCCCTAGACAATAAACCCAAAATTTTCTAAAGGCAACTCCTCATTCTATTATGTCAAAATTTATGGCATGAGTCTTGGTTCACTATAACCCTAAGTCTTTAATAACTTTATAAATTTCAATTTGATCCCTTTTCAAACTCTGAGAATCTACAAGGAATACAGATTTTTTTTTTAGTCTGCCAAAATGAGCTCGTTATCAAAATTATATTTCTCCAGCAAAATTTTGTTTAACTCAATAATTCATAGAGTAGAATATACCTAACAATGTAAATTAGTTTTAAAAAATAATGGCCTTTCAGCCAAAGTTGGCACTATGTAGTTTATTATTCTTAAGAGAAAATGACTTGTTAGGACAAAACAGAAGGTCCTAGTTTCACACAGACACACACACAGACAGACACACACACACACCATACATCAAGAATCTTTGAGTATATTCCTGTACAAATTAAGAAATATAATCATTAAGTTATGCTCACGAATAAGATGTTACTTCTGTTTTTCCAAAGTGTCCAAGTGAAAAGAAAAGCTATAGTTTGCAAAAGCACTGAGAGGTTTCTCCCACATTGTTATCTTCACACTGAATTGCTGCCATTTTGAAATATGCAGGTTTTAAATTATCTTAAAGTAATCTAATCCAAACAATGCCTTCAAAGTAACACACATAACTACCTTAAGAAAAGGAACTAGGTGAGGCTGAGGTGAAGACTTGAGCTCAACACAAAGTTTCCTAGTAAATTCTTCTGCTTCAATTTTTGCATCCTGAGGAATGGGAAAAAGAAAAACACTTTTAGACTACAAATATTTTAAAAGAGGCAAAGAGTATAACTCATAATTGTAGACATAGCAAGCTTTTCATAAATGGCAAATTTCATCATTAGATGGAGATTTTTTTCATATAACCTGTGATTATAAGTAAACAAATTATAGAGATGTTTATTCACATGGAGTACAAATAAAAGGATTTTTCTGAAGATCCCAGTAAGCAAAGTGAGAGAAGAGCTGACTGGATGAAAAATACTACATTATTAGTCTGTTAAGAACAATTAAGAAGTGAAGACAAGAAGAGTACTACATTTCTTAGGGTAGGGAACAGGAAATTATTTGGTTTGGGAGCCCTGGGGTTTTTTGTTCTGTTTTTTTCAATTTTTAAGTCACCTTAACTAGGGCTGGGTGTTTAGCTCAGTTGGTTAGAATGTGGTGCTGATAACACCAAGGTCCAGGGTTCGATCCCTGTGCCCAGCCACACACACACAAAAAAATCACTCTTGCTGCTACATGGAGAATGGATTGGAGAGAGAAGCAAGAGTGGAGGTCAGGATATCAATTATGAGACTGTTTCAGCTATGCTAGTAAGAAATGATAGTGGCATGCTCTAGGGTGACTGCAGTGAGGAGAGGGACAGAAAGACAGAGAGGACTGAGCACTTATTCAAGATCTAATTTAAAGGCAGAATCAAAAGCCCCCACTAATAAATTGGATATAGGAGAAGAAACTAACAAATTAACTAATTAAATAACCTTAACCAAGCTAGGATTGTATTTTTAGAATACTATTGCAAGTTCATAAGAGCAGTTCCAAAGAACTAAGGAACACTTATATATTGCTTTATACTCTTAAGCATGTCAGGTTTCTGTGAGGTATAAATTATTTTCACATTAATACTAAGATGTGGGGAGGGGGAAGCACATAGGGGTCTTTCCACTATGATGAGATTTACACTGATGGTACAAAAGCAACTGCAGGGAAAGCTGTTGGTAAAAAAGGCAATGGCAAAGTGAAATAGTTGTCATACTTTACATTGCTATGTACTTGCAGTTAAAAAAAAAAATAGACCCAGCTTCACTTTAAGTTGTCCCTGATGAAGCAGTGAAAATTAATTTTACTAAATCTCATCTCTTCAGTAGGTATCTTTTTAATACTGTGTGTAACAAAATAGGAACCACACATAAATCATTTCTGCTGAAGACCGATGTAAGATGCTCAAAGGAAAGGACTTTGTGATTGAGTCACTAGCTGAACTAGTAGTTGTTTTTTTTTCCTTTTTATTGGAAAGAATAACAAAGCAAATGTGATTACTCAGACTTGAGTATTTGGTAGACATTTTCTCAAAAAAAAATAAACTAAGCCAGTCATTGTATGGAAAACAACTGATGATAATTTGTTGCTAACGATAAAAATTAAAGCTCTCAGGCCAAAATCAGAATTTTGGAAAATTTATAACTACCACTCTGAGTTTGATAGCTTCTCAGTACTTGAATTTTCTAAGATTGTTGGTGAAATCAGTGAGCATGTTATTTTGATATCTTAAATAACAAATGTGTAAACATTTTCAACATCTGCATAATTCAGTGAAGGAGTATTTTCCAAATGACCAATGTGTGCTATTACAAAAAAATCATACATGGATAAAAGACCCACTGAGAGTGCAAGATAAAGCAGTAGACTCTAAGGAATATCCACAATGATCAAGGAAAGTATTAAAATACTCACTATTCCAAACACCTCTCTAAGTAAGACTAGATATTCTCCAAATACTCCCAACAAAATAACACATCACAAAATAGATTAAATGTAGAAGCAGATAAGAGAATCCAGCTATATTCTATGAAGTCAGACATTAAAGAGATTTGCAAAAATGTACAGCAATGCTACTTCTCTCACTCAATTTTGTCATGTTAGAAACCATAGTTTTCATTTAAATGTTATTTATGTTAACATGATAGGGCTTGTTGTTACTTTTATTTTTTAGCAGCTGGCCAGTACAGGGATCTGAACTCGTGACCCTTGTGTTAAAAGGCTGCGCTCTAACCAACAGAGCGAAACAGCCATCCCTGTTGTTATTTTTAAATAAATAAATAAACTTTAAAAAAATTTCTCAGTTTTAATTCCAACCCCACAGAAACAAAATGTCTTGGGGAGTCCTCAATTTTTAAGAATATAACGGTATCCTGAGACCAACTGTTTTGAGAACTGTTTGCTGTTCTAAGCTAAAAATATCTTCAGCTAGAAAGGATATCTGATTAATTCCTGTTTCTATCCATCCACAAAATTCACACAAAACTTTTGTGTTTAAAAGTTTTTTAATGTTTTATGAGATATGTGTTCCTTTCCATCATATCTCTACATCTAGAGTACTCCATTTCAGAGTAACAGGTCACCATATTCCTTTTCAAAACTAGCATACCTTGAGAAGGAAAGATGAGGGATGGCTGCTAGCTCACTGATTAGAGTGCAGCCTTATAACACCAAGTCATCCGCCTTGGTGTTATAAGGAAAAGAAAAAGGAAAAGAAAAAAGGAAAAAAAGAAAAAGGAAAAAAAAAAAAAGGAAAAGAAAAGGGAAGATCAAAATCCTAATGTTTATTTTTTAAAAAAAAAAAGATGACCGGTAAGGGGATCTGCACCCTTGACTTGGTGTTGTCAGCACCACGCTCTCCCAAGTGAGCCACGGGCTGGCCCACTAATGTTTACTTTTTAAAAACTGCCCAAAGGTTAAATAAAAAACTTGTTTATATGACTTACAACTTTAAATATCTAAAATGAAAACATCTTCCCAAATGGAAAACTAACCATTTCAAATGTGCTCTATTTCTAACATCTTATAGGTAGCATTAAACTTGTAGGTATTTTAATATTTATAAAATATGCTTTCTTTCCCTGTAAAATATTTTAAGTATACATGTTTTCTACTGGGAAAAAGTGAAGTGACCATTTTATATGAAAATACACACAAATTCTAATTATATGGCCAGAGAAATCTGTAGATTATAGTAGTTCAAAAAATCCAACATTACATTTGTTTGTTGTACCCTTGGCATATGTCTTAAGCACATAATATGAAATATTTGTTAACTTCCATCTTCATTCACTTTAGTGTATCTAAGTATTTTACCTGAAAGAAGATATAAGAAATGAGGGATGTGTAATTTGCTAGCTAAAAGACACAGGATCTTGGCAGTTGAAGAAACCTCAAAGATCATCACATTAAGGACCGGCCCGGTGGCGCACTGGATAGTGCGCTGCTTGGGAAGCGCGGCAGCGCTCCCGTCCGAGGGTTCGGATCCCACGTACAGACCGGCTCCCGCTCACTGGCTGAGCGAGGCGCGGGAGCAACGCCGAGGCTTGCGATCCCGTCGCCGGTCCCCGGTCCGGTACGGGGGCAACACTGAGGGTTGCAATCCGTTGCCGGACACGGAAAAAAGACAAAAAAAAAAAAAAGATCATCACATTAACTCTTCTGGTATTACAAATAAGGAAACTGAGGACTAAGAAGGTTAACTGCCTTCCACAGGTGCCAATGCTTGGTGTTTGGTGTTTGGTGTTTGGACATATGAGAATTGAACTTCATTATTTGTTGATAGCCTGGCTGTCTGGCATTTTGCAAATCCAATAACAATTTCCTATATGACAAAACAGTCGACTTTCCCCCCAAGGCCCTTTTCAGGGTAAGGGAAGCAAGACTGGTATAGAGAAAATAATATATATGTATCAAAACATCATGTTGTATACCTTAAATATACAATAAAAAATAAAAAGTAAATTTTAAAAGAGAAATATATAATAAATTTATTTATCTAAGATCTGCTGTACGGCCAAGGTGTTTGGACATATGAGAATTGAACTTCATTATTTGTTGATAGCCTGGCTGTCTGGCATTTTGCAAATCCAATAACAATTTCCTATAGGACAAAACAGTCGACTTTCCCCCCAAGGCCCTTTTCAGGGTAAGGGAAGCAAGACTGGTATAGAGAAAATAATATATATGTATCAAAACATCATGTTGTATACCTTAAATATACAATAAAAAATAAAAAGTAAATTTTAAAAGAGAAATATATAATAAATTTATTTATCTAAGATTAATAAGATTAAAAGTTTTCAGGAAGCAAAAACAAAGTTTATGAAGAAGTACATTTAAAATAAGCCTCATTAAAAAATATATATTTCTCATTTTAAAATGTTCGACGGATTTTTATAGAACTTGCAAGATTTTATTGTACTAACTTACCAAAAGTTGTTCCACCAGTTTCTTCACATTCTGACCCATTTCTGGGGACTGTGATCCACTACATGCTAGTTTTATTAACATTGCAAGGAAGTTGTTACATTTCTTCACATTTTCTAGCATTGTCTAAATATGAAAATATAAATATAAACACTCACAAATGTTAGCTAGCAAACAGAATTCAAGAAAATTTGTAAGGAACTGTATATACACAGGTGCAAGTGAAAGCTTACTGGAGAAAGATTAGTCTGAGCAGCTGCTGAGTTCTCTGCTTTGAGATTGGGCCCATTTGAGGGGGTAGATGATGTTCCCAAACTTGAAGGCTTCACAGTAGTCACAGTATTCAATGGCTTTACAGGAGTAACTGTGACGACATTAGTTGGCACAGCCACAGACTGAAATTAAAAGTAGGATATATTTAGATGCATATTACTAGGATACATTAGTGGGTGCCTCATTTTATACTTGGACTACAAATGAATCTTAACATCTTTCCTTTTATGTTACGCTCTACTAGTCTAAAATGATGTAACACATTTATAAGAACTCTAGATTCCAGCAGACGTGGGTTTCATTCTCACCTACCCACCTACTTTTCATTGCCACCTACCAAGTATTCACTATAGGCAAGTTACTTAGTCCCGCTAATCCTGACTCCTCTCTACAAAAAAACAAGGATGGCAATAGTACATACTGTTTTAACGTTGTTTGTGAAAAACAGTACCAAGCACAAAAGTCCTCAAAAAATATTAATACTTCTCCAGAAGTATTTGAAATAGCAAGTCTTTATATGAAAATACAGAATTTCCTGTCCTATAACTTTCTGCTTTTCTTAAGTTTAGGGCAGAGCAATCTACTGATTATCTCATATTCAGATAATGCTTTTATGTAGACCATTAGAGTAAGTATTAAGAATATTACAAAATGTAACATCTTATTTTCACACTGAAAAGAAATTTGCTTGTTTCTTCTACCTTCTAGCCAAATGAGGTGTGACTTTAGCACCACCTGCAGGATAAAAAGTTTAATACAAGAAATCAAAAGCCAGGTAGTAATTTAGAAAAAACTGCATTAATATAAAGCAACAGGGGCTGGCCAGATAGCTCACGTAGGAGAGACTGGTACCGATAAAACAAGGGTCAAGGGTTTGGGATTCTCTATAGGCCAGCTGCAAAAACAAAACAACCACAATAACAACACAAAGGTAAAGCAACGATCTTACCTTAAAGACAAACACCATAAGTAACAACATGAAAAAAGTTTAGGGGGAAAGAATAGTATTTACAATTCACTGAACATTACATCATCATTTTTTTTTTTTTTTTTTTAAAGATGACCCGTAAGGGGATCTTAGCCCTTNAAAAAAAAAAAAAGGAAAAGAAAAGGGAAGATCAAAATCCTAATGTTTATTTTTTAAAAAAAAAAAGATGACCGGTAAGGGGATCTGCACCCTTGACTTGGTGTTGTCAGCACCACGCTCTCCCAAGTGAGCCACGGGCTGGCCCACTAATGTTTACTTTTTAAAAACTGCCCAAAGGTTAAATAAAAAACTTGTTTATATGACTTACAACTTTAAATATCTAAAATGAAAACATCTTCCCAAATGGAAAACTAACCATTTCAAATGTGCTCTATTTCTAACATCTTATAGGTAGCATTAAACTTGTAGGTATTTTAATATTTATAAAATATGCTTTCTTTCCCTGTAAAATATTTTAAGTATACATGTTTTCTACTGGGAAAAAGTGAAGTGACCATTTTATATGAAAATACACACAAATTCTAATTATATGGCCAGAGAAATCTGTAGATTATAGTAGTTCAAAAAATCCAACATTACATTTGTTTGTTGTACCCTTGGCATATGTCTTAAGCACATAATATGAAATATTTGTTAACTTCCATCTTCATTCACTTTAGTGTATCTAAGTATTTTACCTGAAAGAAGATATAAGAAATGAGGGATGTGTAATTTGCTAGCTAAAAGACACAGGATCTTGGCAGTTGAAGAAACCTCAAAGATCATCACATTAAGGACCGGCCCGGTGGCGCACTGGATAGTGCGCTGCTTGGGAAGCGCGGCAGCGCTCCCGTCCGAGGGTTCGGATCCCACGTACAGACCGGCTCCCGCTCACTGGCTGAGCGAGGCGCGGGAGCAACGCCGAGGCTTGCGATCCCGTCGCCGGTCCCCGGTCCGGTACGGGGGCAACACTGAGGGTTGCAATCCGTTGCCGGACACGGAAAAAAGACAAAAAAAAAAAAAAGATCATCACATTAACTCTTCTGGTATTACAAATAAGGAAACTGAGGACTAAGAAGGTTAACTGCCTTCCACAGGTGCCAATGCTTGGTGTTTGGTGTTTGGTGTTTGGACATATGAGAATTGAACTTCATTATTTGTTGATAGCCTGGCTGTCTGGCATTTTGCAAATCCAATAACAATTTCCTATAGGACAA
Source organism: Galeopterus variegatus (assembly GCF_000696425.1). Classification (NCBI taxonomy): domain Eukaryota; kingdom Metazoa; phylum Chordata; class Mammalia; order Dermoptera; family Cynocephalidae; genus Galeopterus; species Galeopterus variegatus. Next base: position 111,033 of record NW_007733527.1, read on the forward strand.
AACAGTCGACTTTCCCCCCAAGGCCCTTTTCAGGGTAAGGGAAGCAAGACTGGTATAGAGAAAATAATATATATGTATCAAAACATCATGTTGTATACCTTAAATATACAATAAAAAATAAAAAGTAAATTTTAAAAGAGAAATATATAATAAATTTATTTATCTAAGATTAATAAGATTAAAAGTTTTCAGGAAGCAAAAACAAAGTTTATGAAGAAGTACATTTAAAATAAGCCTCATTAAAAAATATATATTTCTCATTTTAAAATGTTCGACGGATTTTTATAGAACTTGCAAGATTTTATTGTACTAACTTACCAAAAGTTGTTCCACCAGTTTCTTCACATTCTGACCCATTTCTGGGGACTGTGATCCACTACATGCTAGTTTTATTAACATTGCAAGGAAGTTGTTACATTTCTTCACATTTTCTAGCATTGTCTAAATATGAAAATATAAATATAAACACTCACAAATGTTAGCTAGCAAACAGAATTCAAGAAAATTTGTAAGGAACTGTATATACACAGGTGCAAGTGAAAGCTTACTGGAGAAAGATTAGTCTGAGCAGCTGCTGAGTTCTCTGCTTTGAGATTGGGCCCATTTGAGGGGGTAGATGATGTTCCCAAACTTGAAGGCTTCACAGTAGTCACAGTATTCAATGGCTTTACAGGAGTAACTGTGACGACATTAGTTGGCACAGCCACAGACTGAAATTAAAAGTAGGATATATTTAGATGCATATTACTAGGATACATTAGTGGGTGCCTCATTTTATACTTGTACTACAAATGAATCTTAACATCTTTCCTTTTATGTTACGCTCTACTAGTCTAAAATGATGTAACACATTTATAAGAACTCTAGATTCCAGCAGACGTGGGTTTCATTCTCACCTACCCACCTACTTTTCATTGCCACCTACCAAGTATTCACTATAGGCAAGTTACTTAGTCCCGCTAATCCTGACTCCTCTCTACAAAAAAACAAGGATGGCAATAGTACATACTGTTTTAACGTTGTTTGTGAAAAACAGTACCAAGCACAAAAGTCCTCAAAAAATATTAATACTTCTCCAGAAGTATTTGAAATAGCAAGTCTTTATATGAAAATACAGAATTTCCTGTCCTATAACTTTCTGCTTTTCTTAAGTTTAGGGCAGAGCAATCTACTGATTATCTCATATTCAGATAATGCTTTTATGTAGACCATTAGAGTAAGTATTAAGAATATTACAAAATGTAACATCTTATTTTCACACTGAAAAGAAATTTGCTTGTTTCTTCTACCTTCTAGCCAAATGAGGTGTGACTTTAGCACCACCTGCAGGATAAAAAGTTTAATACAAGAAATCAAAAGCCAGGTAGTAATTTAGAAAAAACTGCATTAATATAAAGCAACAGGGGCTGGCCAGATAGCTCACGTAGGAGAGACTGGTACCGATAAAACAAGGGTCAAGGGTTTGGGATTCTCTATAGGCCAGCTGCAAAAACAAAACAACCACAATAACAACACAAAGGTAAAGCAACGATCTTACCTTAAAGACAAACACCATAAGTAACAACATGAAAAAAGTTTAGGGGGAAAGAATAGTATTTACAATTCACTGAACATTACATCATCATTTTTTTTTTTTTTTTTTTAAAGATGACCCGTAAGGGGATCTTAGCCCTTGACTTGGTGTTGTCAGCACCACGCTCTCCCAAGTGAGCGAACCCGCCATCCCTATATGGGATCCGAACCCGTGGCCTTGGTGTTATCAGCACTGCCCTCTGCCGAGTGAGCCACGGGCCGGCCCTACATCATCATTTTAATTTGAATACTTGTGCTATACAGGCATACAACACAGAATGGTCAGGTTACTATTACCTTCAAGAAGACTTCCTTCTGTAATAGACAAGATAAGTGAACTTAAAGGAAATTTATTTATTTATTTATTTTGTCCTTTTTGAGACTGGCCGCACCGCGCTCAGCAGCGCACCGGTCATCCCTATATAGGATCCGAACCCGCAGCGGGAGCGCCGCCGCGCTCCCAGCGCCGCACTCTCCCGAGTGCATGCGCCACGGGCTCGGCCCCTTAAAGGAAATTTAAAACACTGTTCAATGATGAGGACTAGAACTGATGATGAAATGTTGAGCAAAAGAGGTAAAATTAAAAATTGCACCTAAATTAGTACAGGTCGCACACCCCTAATCTGAAAATTCAAAATATGAAATGCCCCAAACTTCCAAACTTTTTGAGTGCTGAAATGAAGCCACTAGTGGAAAATTCTACAGCTTTTCCCTCTGATGGTTTGATGCATACAAACTTTGTTTCATGTACAAAATTATTAGGAATATTGTAATCTGGAATTTTAGCTGGTAATTATGTCTGCCTTTGCGGACTAATAGGAGGAGTTCCTCAGAGGAGTACTGTCCCCCTCACTTATGATGCAAAATAAGGCTCAGTGAAATGCGAGCTCAGGAAAAGTATCCTATTGTTTGCCAAGAAGAAGAAGCATTTCTGGCATTCTACTTTCCTTGTCAATGTTTTATCCTATCTCCAGTACAAAATCTGTCCTTCATAAGACTTTCTAATATAGCTACTACCATACTTTACCAGATACATGCACCTTCCATGCCAATTCCACCTCTTAAGGGGCATGGAGAGGTACATCATAATCCTGGTCTTATTCTACTTCCTTAATCCCACAGCAGTGTTGGATGGACTCCCTTAAACTCAATCACAATTCTGCCTTAGATTCGATATTCCAGTTCAATATTCCAGACCAGCCAATGGTACTTCCAAGCATTTTAGAACTACACTGGCACTGAGTAGGCAAGTCTTGGAGACAGGAGAGAAAAAGACTGGAGTACATGTGAAATACATATGTGTAACTGATTTTAAGATGAATTGTATGCAAATTCAGCAGATCAAACTGCAAACAATCACTTTAAATTTATTCATATTTAATTAGAAATACTAATTCTAAATCATTTACACATTTAGATTCAACCTAACAAGGAGCCAAACTGTATCTACATCATTGAATACAACATAAAAGTGAATATGAAGGTTTCAAACCAGTTCCTGTGTTACAGTTACTAGACTAGGCCATGTGTCAAGCCACTTTAAACAAATATCAATACCAATTAATAGAAAATACTTTCAAAATTTCTTCACACACACATTTGCCTTTACAGTCAAATAGTCAAGTACAAGGAGTCCTATTCTTTTCTTATTTCTAAATTCTAGTTCCTTATTTCTAAGAAGTGCCTAAAACTGAGACACTCTACCTTTCAAACTGGACACATTAACTTCATTCTTTAATAATCTCTACTGCCCTAGACTACCAATGAGGAGCAACCCAGCTTAAAATATGTGTCAGTCTAAAATTAGGAAAAACAAACAATCCATACGGAAATATCAATGGCAGATGTATATATGGAAAAATAACCCAAGGAAAAAAACTAAGCAACCCAGATATACCATTTTAGACCGACTACATACTAAAATTTTGATATAGTAATATGCAACTTCTTTATTAATATTATATAACTAGATTGGTAGTGGAGCTAATAACTACTATAATTCCAATATCATCATGAGCATGAACATTTCAAGATAAGGTGAGGAAATAACAAAAACACCAGTGATTTATTTCTACTATGACAGAGTCACAGGCATACACTAATACAATGCAGTACTCCATGGCTTCATGGTTTGAAGCCTACGTTTATAGTCTAAAGAAATTCTTAGTTTCTGTTTGAACTTAATACTTTTCCCCCTATCTAAATTCAGACTCCATATTAAAAACTCCTGGTTGTCCCTTTTATAAAAACTACATGTATAATTAGTGTTTACTGATTGTGATTACTAACTAAATGAGCATAAGCATTCAATTTCTAGAACTATTAGGAGTTCATTGAATATTCAGAGAGCACAAAAATAAAATCATGGCTGTAGCAGACAAGGGGAAGATTAAAGTCCATGGATGTGGAGAATCTCTTATACACTCTAAAAAGTAATGTTCAAGAAATTCACTTTACCACTAAACTCTCCCAGAAGGGCCCTGCAGAAGGATGAGTGTAGTAGACTTCTTTCAGTTACCCCTGGTAAAACATAATTTGCTCTCTGTATCCTGAAAACCTGTAATGTACAAATGGCAATCTTAAGTATAACTAAGATCATGTTGTTAAGTATGTCTTCTCTCTGCAATACATTTTTTTTTAACCTGTGGCATTGTACATATATATATATACTAACTTTTTAAGAAATACATCCAACGAAAAAACTGATATACTCAAAGTACTGCTAGTCTAAAGTGGTTAAACCTTTGCATAAAATAATATGATGGTAGATATCAATAGGCCTAAATTCATACTTTATGGCCAATAATCTCATTAGAATTAATCCTACCAAAAGAAAAACCGAAAAAAACTAGAATTAGAGATAATCACTACAGGTTATTGAGAACAGAGTTTTCAAAGTCAGAGACACCTAGGTTCAAATCCTCACTTTGCCACATATTAGCAGAAATCAGGCAAGTTTCTTAACTTCTCTAAACCTTCACTTTGCCACATATTAGCAGAAATCAGGCAAGTTTCTTAACTTCTCTAAACCTATCTTCACATATATGAAATGGAGACAATTCTTCCTTATAGAGTAGTCGCAAGGATGAAATGAGATGATGGATGTAAGGCACCGAAAAATGTGTCAAGCACTTTAAGTGCTCAGTAAATGGTAGCCATCATTAGAAAAGCATTATGTTTAAAAACAGATTCACTACTCATTACCTCTGTTAGAGAAAAAGAACAGGAGCAATAAAGTTAAATAAATTCTGAAACACCAACAAAGGGTCTAGTCTACCAGCGTGGGATTCCACAAAAACATGCTCCAAGATGATGTACCCTTTTTACAGCAAAGGAAGTGTGAAAGTAGTCCCAAGACCATGGATCCACTTGTACCACATATGGTATGACCCCAAAGCTGCCAACCTGGTAGCATATAAGAACAGCCTATGGAAGGCACAAGTAATGTGTCAATTCAAAGGCAATACTCTATGAGGATGAAATTCTATCCTCTAAGACTCAGTATACTCACTGAATCACAATCTTCTATATAGTACTATGTCCCTAATAGGATAAATACAAGGATCAAGAAACCAAGGAGTAGATGTATGAATGGCCCCAGTTACCAACACTCTCAAAGACCTACTGGGGGACTATGTGCTCTCCATTTCTGCCCACAGGGGACACACTTCCACTAGAGGACAGAGCAAGAGTTCCTATAAACTAAACATTCAGGTTCCTTGTGTCCAAGGACCACCAGGAAAGAGAAGAGTCACTATCTTGATAGGGATAATTAACTCTGATCATCTGGAGGAGGTAGGGTTGCTATTACACAATGGAAGCAAAGAGAAACATGTGGTGTATCCAGATGATTCATTTAAATAGCTCCTGATATTTCCTTGCCCAATTGTGATAAATGGACAAGTATAGCAATGTTGACCTCAAAAGAGCATGGTTATTAGGGCCTCAGATCTCTCAGGGATGAGCATCTAGTCATGCTCCAGTTAAACTACCAAGGCCACAGTTGGTAGTTGAGAGTGAGGGGGATCTCGAATGGATAGTGGAGGAGGGAAATGACTGGTATCAGCTGCAGACCAAGACCAGCTCCGGCAGTGGGAAATGTAGTTCATACAAGTAACCACCTCTTTGTTTTCCCAAGGAAGAAAGCCATAAGATCCCAGAATAGCTGGTCTCCAACATGTATGAGGAAGTGGACTGAAGTGATGCAAGGAGTAGACTGTGATGAACTACTACGAGGAGAAATATGTATTGTCCCAGCTGCTAGGAATACAATTTGACAGCCTCGCATCAGTTCTATTGGGTTTATCTCGGGCCGGCCCCGTGGCTCACTCAGGAGAGTGCGGCGCTGGGAGCGCAGCAGCTCTCCCGCTGCGGGTTCGGATCCTATATAGGGATGGCTGGTGCGCTCACTGGCTGAGTGCGGTGCGGACAACACCAAGCCAAGGGTTGCGATCCCCTTACTGGTCACAAAAAAAAAAGGGGGGGGGTTATCTCAGCTGCAGAGAATCACCTTGTCCAAAAGCACAACTTTCCCAGGACAGTCCATATCTACCTACTGATCACAGAGTGGGAATTAAGGCCCACAGTGAGACAATGCTGACAGGCCATAAATGCTCCAAAGTTCTCCACTAGGTTGGGTGGGGCTTTTTTGGGTCTGCTCTAGTTCAAACTCTTACTCTCCTTCCTTTCCACAGGTATCGATCCCTAATAAATATCTCACGCACCAACTTCTATCTCAGCACCTGCTTCTAAAAACTGCAATACATGGTTAATAGATATATTTATATTAATTTAAGACATTTAAGTAAAAGTGATATTCCAAGAATATATACTACATATATCTTGTTTCCCATATCTCCAATAGTTCGCAGTTTAGTAAGTGTCATTATATATCACTGAATTACTCTCTTCAGTGTCATAGTCAGCAACTTATACATCTGGCAGGAAATAGCTAAATAACAAAGAAAGGTGAAAGAATAATCAGTGCACACATGGCTACAAGTCAGAACTTACTTGTACTAAGGAAGGCTTCAGAACAGGGGTTACCACGGTAGTTCCTACTTGTGCCAACTTTTTAACAGGTGCTACTGCCACTTTCTTGGTTAACCATGGGCTAGAATTCTTTGGGGGAAGGGGGCAAGATAGTACAAAGTTATAGGAATTAGGACACTTTACCATAGCAAACTTATTTATTATAACTGGCTTTGTAACCTTATGGGTTTTATGCACATTCTATACTATAAACCTAACTCATCAATTAGCCAGTTGACACTCATTTCATATACCTAAAAAGGCAATTGTTTCAATACATACCCCATTTATCTGAAATCTCAAACTAAATAAACATTTTAGTATTCAGCATTAAAATCTTATCTTTGACTCTTTGGTTCACAAAGAAAACAGATTCTTATTTAATATTTAATTATGAACAAAAATCTGCTAATCTATATTATCAACATACAACTATTAGATAAACCAAACTAGAAAGAGAAGGAGCAACTATTACTGACAGTTACATTAATAGAGAAAATGAATGGATGAAAACCTAGAATCAAAATAAGAGAGCCTAAAAATAAAAAAGAACTGGCAGAGAATGGTATCACCACAAAAAAACAATGCAATCTTTCACTAGGATGAACCTGAGTCAGCAAGAAAACACTGAACTACATTCACCATTTACTGTTTTAATAAGGAAAGATGCCAAAAAAATATTATTTTAACTCCATCACACAACATAAGCTTCAGTTATCTCGAAAAATCACTAGAAAAATCACCATGCATGTAAAATGAGTCACTTTCTAACAATGCCAATTTAATAAAATATTACAGATTTCTGTATTTCTTAAGGATGATTTCTACAACATATGAATAAAAGTGAATACTATTAACTTACTATTTTACCACAAATTAAAATTGAAGCAGAATAGTTATTTTCTTCTCATTTAAGATATAAATAGTTCTTTGAACATTCTTTTGAGGACCATAAAATCTTTGAGTCTGAAGACTGAATTTTCACTATTTTAGCAATTATCAAATGACAGATAGATCTGCCATATGACCCAGCTATTCCACTGTTGGGAATATACTCAGGGGAATGGAAATCATCATGCCGAAGGGATACCTGTACTCCAATGTTTATTACAGCTCTATTTACAACAGCCAAGAGTTGGAACCAGCCCAAATGTCCATCATCTAATGACTGGATAAGGAAAGTGTGGTATATCTACACAATGGAATACTACTCTGTTATATAAAAGAACAAAATACTACTATTCCCAACAACATGGATTNAGTGAGCGAACCCGCCATCCCTATATGGGATCCGAACCCGTGGCCTTGGTGTTATCAGCACTGCCCTCTGCCGAGTGAGCCACGGGCCGGCCCTACATCATCATTTTAATTTGAATACTTGTGCTATACAGGCATACAACACAGAATGGTCAGGTTACTATTACCTTCAAGAAGACTTCCTTCTGTAATAGACAAGATAAGTGAACTTAAAGGAAATTTATTTATTTATTTATTTTGTCCTTTTTGAGACTGGCCGCACCGCGCTCAGCCAGTGAGCGCTGTGAGCGCACCGGTCATCCCTATATAGGATCCGAACCCGCAGCGGGAGCGCCGCCGGAGCGGGAGCGCCGCCGCGCTCCCAGCGCCGCACTCTCCCGAGTGCATGCGCCATGGGCTCGGCCCCTTAAAGGAAATTTAAAACACTGTTCAATGATGAGGACTAGAACTGATGATGAAATGTTGAGCAAAAGAGGTAAAATTAAAAATTGCACCTAAATTAGTACAGGTCGCACACCCCTAATCTGAAAATTCAAAATATGAAATGCCCCAAACTTCCAAACTTTTTGAGTGCTGAAATGAAGCCACTAGTGGAAAATTCTACAGCTTTTCCCTCTGATGGTTTGATGCATACAAACTTTGTTTCATGTACAAAATTATTAGGAATATTGTAATCTGGAATTTTAGCTGGTAATTATGTCTGCCTTTGCGGACTAATAGGAGGAGTTCCTCAGAGGAGTACTGTCCCCCTCACTTATGATGCAAAATAAGGCTCAGTGAAATGCGAGCTCAGGAAAAGTATCCTATTGTTTGCCAAGAAGAAGAAGCATTTCTGGCATTCTACTTTCCTTGTCAATGTTTTATCCTATCTCCAGTACAAAATCTGTCCTTCATAAGACTTTCTAATATAGCTACTACCATACTTTACCAGATACATGCACCTTCCATGCCAATTCCACCTCTTAAGGGGCATGGAGAGGTACATCATAATCCTGGTCTTATTCTACTTCCTTAATCCCACAGCAGTGTTGGATGGACTCCCTTAAACTCAATCACAATTCTGCCTTAGATTCGATATTCCAGTTCAATATTCCAGACCAGCCAATGGTACTTCCAAGCATTTTAGAACTACACTGGCACTGAGTAGGCAAGTCTTGGAGACAGGAGAGAAAAAGACTGGAGTACATGTGAAATACATATGTGTAACTGATTTTAAGATGAATTGTATGCAAATTCAGCAGATCAAACTGCAAACAATCACTTTAAATTTATTCATATTTAATTAGAAATACTAATTCTAAATCATTTACACATTTAGATTCAACCTAACAAGGAGCCAAACTGTATCTACATCATTGAATACAACATAAAAGTGAATATGAAGGTTTCAAACCAGTTCCTGTGTTACAGTTACTAGACTAAGCCATGTGTCAAGCCACTTTAAACAAATATCAATACCAATTAATAGAAAATACTTTCAAAATTTCTTCACACACACATTTGCCTTTACAGTCAAATAGTCAAGTACAAGGAGTCCTATTCTTTTCTTATTTCTAAATTCTAGTTCCTTATTTCTAAGAAGTGCCTAAAACTGAGACACTCTACCTTTCAAACTGGACACATTAACTTCATTCTTTAATAATCTCTACTGCCCTAGACTACCAATGAGGAGCAACCCAGCTTAAAATATGTGTCAGTCTAAAATTAGGAAAAACAAACAATCCATACGGAAATATCAATGGCAGATGTATATATGGAAAAATAACCCAAGGAAAAAAACTAAGCAACCCAGATATACCATTTTAGACCGACTACATACTAAAATTTTGATATAGTAATATGCAACTTCTTTATTAATATTATATAACTAGATTGGTAGTGGAGCTAATAACTACTAGAATTCCAATATCATCATGAGCATGAACATTTCAAGATAAGGTGAGGAAATAACAAAAACACCAGTGATTTATTTCTACTATGACAGAGTCACAGGCATACACTAATACAATGCAGTACTCCATGGCTTCATGGTTTGAAGCCTACGTTTATAGTCTAAAGAAATTCTTAGTTTCTGTTTGAACTTAATACTTTTCCCCCTATCTAAATTCAGACTCCATATTAAAAACTCCTGGTTGTCCCTTTTATAAAAACTACATGTATAATTAGTGTTTACTGATTGTGATTACTAACTAAATGAGCATAAGCATTCAATTTCTAGAACTATTAGGAGTTCATTGAATATTCAGAGAGCACAAAAATAAAATCATGGCTGTAGCAGACAAGGGGAAGATTAAAGTCCATGGATGTGGAGAATCTCTTATACACTCTAAAAAGTAATGTTCAAGAAATTCACTTTACCACTAAACTCTCCCAGAAGGGCCCTGCAGAAGGATGAGTGTAGTAGACTTCTTTCAGTTACCCCTGGTAAAACATAATTTGCTCTCTGTATCCTGAAAACCTGTAATGTACAAATGGCAATCTTAAGTATAACTAAGATCATGTTGTTAAGTATGTCTTCTCTCTGCAATACATTTTTTTTTAACCTGTGGCATTGTACATATATATATATACTAACTTTTTAAGAAATACATCCAACGAAAAAACTGATATACTCAAAGTACTGCTAGTCTAAAGTGGTTAAACCTTTGCATAAAATAATATGATGGTAGATATCAATAGGCCTAAATTCATACTTTATGGCCAATAATCTCATTAGAATTAATCCTACCAAAAGAAAAACCGAAAAAAACTAGAATTAGAGATAATCACTACAGGTTATTGAGAACAGAGTTTTCAAAGTCAGAGACACCTAGGTTCAAATCCTCACTTTGCCACATATTAGCAGAAATCAGGCAAGTTTCTTAACTTCTCTAAACCTTCACTTTGCCACATATTAGCAGAAATCAGGCAAGTTTCTTAACTTCTCTAAACCTATCTTCACATATATGAAATGGAGACAATTCTTCCTTATAGAGTAGTCGCAAGGATGAAATGAGATGATGGATGTAAGGCACCGAAAAATGTGTCAAGCACTTTAAGTGCTCAGTAAATGGTAGCCATCATTAGAAAAGCATTATGTTTAAAAACAGATTCACTACTCATTACCTCTGTTAGAGAAAAAGAACAGGAGCAATAAAGTTAAATAAATTCTGAAACACCAACAAAGGGTCTAGTCTACCAGCGTGGGATTCCACAAAAACATGCTCCAAGATGATGTACCCTTTTTACAGCAAAGGAAGTGTGAAAGTAGTCCCAAGACCATGGATCCACTTGTACCACATATGGTATGACCCCAAAGCTGCCAACCTGGTAGCATATAAGAACAGCCTATGGAAGGCACAAGTAATGTGTCAATTCAAAGGCAATACTCTATGAGGATGAAATTCTATCCTCTAAGACTCAGTATACTCACTGAATCACAATCTTCTATATAGTACTATGTCCCTAATAGGATAAATACAAGGATCAAGAAACCAAGGAGTAGATGTATGAATGGCCCCAGTTACCAACACTCTCAAAGACCTACTGGGGGACTATGTGCTCTCCATTTCTGCCCACAGGGGACACACTTCCACTAGAGGACAGAGCAAGAGTTCCTATAAACTAAACATTCAGGTTCCTTGTGTCCAAGGACCACCAGGAAAGAGAAGAGTCACTATCTTGATAGGGATAATTAACTCTGATCATCTGGAGGAGGTAGGGTTGCTATTACACAATGGAAGCAAAGAGAAACATGTGGTGTATCCAGATGATTCATTTAAATAGCTCCTGATATTTCCTTGCCCAATTGTGATAAATGGACAAGTATAGCAATGTTGACCTCAAAAGAGCATGGTTATTAGGGCCTCAGATCTCTCAGGGATGAGCATCTAGTCATGCTCCAGTTAAACTACCAAGGCCACAGTTGGTAGTTGAGAGTGAGGGGGATCTCGAATGGATAGTGGAGGAGGGAAATGACTGGTATCAGCTGCAGACCAAGACCAGCTCCGGCAGTGGGAAATGTAGTTCATACAAGTAACCACCTCTTTGTTTTCCCAAGGAAGAAAGCCATAAGATCCCAGAATAGCTGGTCTCCAACATGTATGAGGAAGTGGACTGAAGTGATGCAAGGAGTAGACTGTGATGAACTACTACGAGGAGAAATATGTATTGTCCCAGCTGCTAGGAATACAATTTGACAGCCTCGCATCAGTTCTATTGGGTTTATCTCGGGCCGGCCCCGTGGCTCACTCAGGAGAGTGCGGCGCTGGGAGCGCAGCAGCTCTCCCGCTGCGGGTTCGGATCCTATATAGGGATGGCTGGTGCGCTCACTGGCTGAGTGCGGTGCGGACAACACCAAGCCAAGGGTTGCGATCCCCTTACTGGTCACAAAAAAAAAAGGGGGGGGGTTTATCTTAGCTGCAGAGAATCACCTTGTCCAAAAGCACAACTTTCCCAGGACAGTCCATATCTACCTACTGATCACAGAGTGGGAATTAAGGCCCACAGTGAGACAATGCTGACAGGCCATAAATGCTCCAAAGTTCTCCACTAGGTTGGGTGGGGCTTTTTTGGGTCTGCTCTAGTTCAAACTCTTACTCTCCTTCCTTTCCACAGGTATCGATCCCTAATAAATATCTCACGCACCAACTTCTATCTCAGCACCTGCTTCTAAAAACTGCAATACATGGTTAATAGATATATTTATATTAATTTAAGACATTTAAGTAAAAGTGATATTCCAAGAATATATACTACATATATCTTGTTTCCCATATCTCCAATAGTTCGCAGTTTAGTAAGTGTCATTATATATCACTGAATTACTCTCTTCAGTGTCATAGTCAGCAACTTATACATCTGGCAGGAAATAGCTAAATAACAAAGAAAAATCACTAGAAAAATCACCATGCATGTAAAATGAGTCACTTTCTAACAATGCCAATTTAATAAAATATTACAGATTTCTGTATTTCTTAAGGATGATTTCTACAACATATGAATAAAAGTGAATACTATTAACTTACTATTTTACCACAAATTAAAATTGAAGCAGAATAGTTATTTTCTTCTCATTTAAGATATAAATAGTTCTTTGAACATTCTTTTGAGGACCATAAAATCTTTGAGTCTGAAGACTGAATTTTCACTATTTTAGCAATTATCAAATGACAGATAGATCTGCCATATGACCCAGCTATTCCACTGTTGGGAATATACTCAGGGGAATGGAAATCATCATGCCGAAGGGATACCTGTACTCCAATGTTTATTACAGCTCTATTTACAACAGCCAAGAGTTGGAACCAGCCCAAATGTCCATCATCTAATGACTGGATAAGGAATGTGTGGTATATCTACACAATGGAATACTACTCTGTTATATAAAAGAACAAAATACTACTATTCCCAACAACATGGATTGACTTAGAGAAAAATATATTAAGTAAAACAAGTCAGGCACAGAAAGAGAAATACCACATGTTCTCACTTATTTGTGAGTGTGGTATATCTACACAATGGAATACTACTCTGTTATATAAAAGAACAAAATACTACTATTCCCAACAACATGGATTGACTTAGAGAAAATTATATTAAGTAAAACAAGTCAGGCACAGAAAGAGAAATACCACATGTTCTCACTTATTTGTGGGAGCTAAAAATAAATAAATAAACACACAAACAAATCGAGGGTGGGGAGGGGAAGAAGACAGAATAACCACAAAAATTCCTTGAACTGTTTAAGTCAAGTGAACACATATGATGTGGGGGGGTCAGGATGGAGAGGAACGGGTAAAGGGGCATGAAAATCAATTACAATGTGTATTGAGAAGTAAAATAAAATATTTAAAAAATAAAATCCTGATTAAATTAACATATTCAAAGAAAGTCACTTAATTTAAATAGTTGAGCAGATTCATATTAAATTATTTTTACTGGCAAACACATACACATTTATATGAATATAATGGTTGGGAAACTAAGAAGATGATAAAAAACTTTAAGGTATATTACCGGCATTGCACAGATTTTGACTGTTTGAGTATTCGTTGGTATTGCTGGCCTTGGAGTTATGTTACTTGTGGCCTCCACTCTTGTTACAGCTTGCGGAGGAGACACCAACATCAACTGACCACTGTTACTTTTCATCAAAACTGTTCCTATAGTTAAAAGAAAAAGAAAGTGACCTCTGAGCTAATAAAGCATAAACATCACTTATTTTCTTCTCCCATTTCTTTCAACACTGTAAAATGCTCTAAGTGATTTGTACATACTGAATTCCATGTATGCTAATTATCACATATAAGATGGAAAAATGTTTTCACTCAAATTATCAAAAGCACAGGTGCTGATAACACCAAGGTCAAACGTTCAGATCCCCGTACAAGCCAGCTGCCCCCACCAAAAAAAAGAATAAATAAAACTAAGCATATGGTAAGATACTCCTGAAGAAAGCAAAACATTTTTCCTTCACAACATCAAAACTATTTATAAAGCTAGTAACTGAGATGATGTGGTAATAGCAACAGACTATACAAGCTGACCTATGGAACAGAATAGAGAACCTGAAATAGACTCATGCAAATATGTCATATCAAATTTTTCTAAGAGGGTCTCCAGATTCATGAAGAAAAAAGTGACTATACAATAAACAGGGCTGGGTCAATTAGTCATCTATATGGAAAAGATGAAACTGGATGCCTATTTCATGCACATTCACAAAAACCCAGGCGTATTAAGGCTGCAAAGGTAAAGAGTAAAAGATTTTAAACTCTTAGACAATGTAAAAAATTATCTCTCTGAACTTGGGATGAGAAAGGATTACTTAAAATAAGTAAAGTTTGATATGTTCAACCACATTATAAGAACTTTTAGCAAAAGCAAAAAGACAAGCCACAAAATGGAACAAAATTTTAGTTCACATACATTCAAATGACAAGTATCCAAAATGCACAAAAGAAATACAGATACCAGGGAAAGGTAAATTAGGACCACAGTGAGATATTGCTTTATATCTACCTAGACAGACAACAGTTAAGAAGTCCAATAGCAATACCAAATACTAGAGAGATCAACAGGAACTCGAACATCTTGCTGGTGGTAGTGTAACTTGGTTCAAGTACTTTGTTCAGCTTTACAGGACTGCACAAAATTGATTTCCATTTGCAAACCCTGTAACCCAGTATTTCCAAACTAAAGAAATTCTTGCCTGTGTCAATAGGAGGTACAAACAAGAATATCCATAGTAGGAGTTCCACTTCTGGAATGTCAGCATGAGGAGCTCCACAAACTCATTCCCCAGTGAAACAAGCATTAACTTGTGAAAAATATTTTTAGAAAACGAGCATTCAAAGACTTTGGTAATTGCCCTAAGGCATACAGAAAATGACCACACAATTATTAAAGATCTAAGACTTAGTAAATATAACAAGAATCTGTGGCATTTGAACCACAACCCACTCTCTCTTCTCAGCTTAGCATGACCGAAACTCCAGTGCTGGCAGTGTGGCCAAGAATGCAGGGCTCCCTCTCTCCTAAGCTCCCAGCTGAAGGTATCTTCCTGTAAGAGGCAGGCCACCATCATTTCTCATCCTCCCCCCATCCCCATTCCCACCCCAGCTGCATATTGAAGAGGATAAATTTGAGATGAAGCATCCAAGAGGTTCAAGGCTCCCTTCTTGCACCCATTACCACTCATAAAAGAAAGGCTCTACTTCAGGGGTGGCACACTGAGAATACTTGGGCCCCAACTGCCCTCACCCCAGCTTTTTCATAGGGTAGCAGGTTCCATGTTGGGGGAGGCAAGCAGAGAAAACCAAAGTACCACTCATGCCAGTACCCTGCTCCTAAAGCGAGGATGTCACTCAGAGTGCCACAATCCTGACTCCTACTACAAATATCTCTCTAAAAGAACTGACTTTAATTCAGAGTGTGGATAAGTTCAAGCTAAAGGCTGTCTGAGTAAGAGAAACACTCTTACACTCATAGCACAATCATCAACATAAAAGACCGATTTCTGTGACCAAATGTGTGGGCACTTTACCCCACCAGCAAGCAAGCAATTCTGCAGCGGGCACCAGCTGGGTGTCCTCCAATTAAATTCCAACGTTATCTATCTGGAGATAGCATCAGATCCCACAGGTTGAAGGCTGAGTCTCCAAGACTGCCCCCACTTCAGATGACAGTCACAAGTCCAGGCCCCTGGAACTTCTGACCAACCAGCTATAAATCAGGGTTCCCACAACTCCCTCCTCCAATTAGTTTGCTTGAGTGGCTCACAGAACTCAGGGAAATATTTACGTTCACCGGTTTGTTATAAAGGATATTACAAAGAATATAGATGAAGAGATGCATAGGGCAAGGTATGAGGGAAGGAGCATGGAGCTTTCATGCCCTCCCCAGGTGCACCACCCTCCAGAAACCTCCATGTGTTATGTGTTCAGCTATCTGGAAGCTCTCCAAACCCTGGCCTCTAAGGTTTTTATGGAGGCTTTATCACATATGTGTGAATGATTAAATCATTGGTAACTGGTGATCACTTAACCGTCAGCCCCTCTCCCCTCCCCAGAGGCTGGGAGGTGGGACTGAAAGTCCCAGCTGGTCTTTCCTGTAACCAGCCCCCAATCCTGAAGCTACCTATGGGCTGCCAGCCATCATTATCATACAAAAAGACTCAGATTTAATTGGATCAGACTGTGGAGCAAGTTACGCCCTAGGGTATTATTGAAAACAACAGGGTAACCACCTGGCAATGAGTGGCTCCTAACAGCTCGGTATGATGCCGGCAGAAGCAGACAGTTTAACAGAGAGATGAGGGAAAGAGAGAGAGCCTTGCTAAAGATGATGAGTGGCTCCTAACAGCTCGGTATGATGCCGGCAGAAGCAGACAGTTTAACAGAGAGATGAGGGAAAGAGAGAGAGCCTTGCTAAAGATGACAGTCCTCATGCTAAAGGCTGTGTCCTCTGAGAAGCAACACCAGAGGCTTCTCATTGTGACAATAGACCTCACTAAAATAGTCCAGCCAGACATTAAACACAAAAGCACACACACAAACATGCAACAACACAACCGATGGAGTGAAAACCAGTATCTAGAGTTGCTACACTATATTATAATGTCCAGTTTTTAACAACAAATTATGAGACATGCAAAGAAATAGAAAAGTATGATAGACAAATGGGGGCAGAGGGAAGCAGGCAATGAAACCACCTATGAGAGCAGGACTAGATGTCAGATTTAAAAGACAAAGACTTCAGAATAACCATTATAAATATGTCCAAAGCACTAAAAGGAACCATACTTGAAGTAAAGAATAATATAATGATAATATCTCATCAAATAGAGAATATCACTAGAGATAAGTATTATTTAAAAAAAGGAAATTCCATAGCTAAAAACTACAGTAACTGACATAAATTCACAAGAGGGGCTCAACGTGGACTTGAACTGGCAAAAGAAACATCAGCGAACTTGAAGATAGATCAATAGAGATTATTCAATCCATAGAACAGGAAGAAAAAGGAATGAAGAAAAATGAAGAGCCTCAGAAAATGTGGGATACCAATAAAAACACCAACATAGGCATTATGTGAGTACCAGAAGAAGGGGCAAGAGAGACAGAAAGGAGCAGGAAAAATATTCAAAAAAACAATGGCAGTCAACTTCCCAAATCTGATGAAAAACAACCTAGACATCTAAGTACTCAACAAACTCAAGAAGGATAGGGCCGGCCCGGTGGCGCACTGCTACAGTGCCCCCACTTCAGATGACAGTCTATTTTTGCAAATAATAATACAGAGAAGATGGATGGGAGCAAAGCTACACTGCAGTAAGGAAATGACTTCAGATGGTACCTCCAAGCCACAAGAACAAATGAAAAAAACCAGAAATGACAAATAAGAAGGTAATATAACAAATACTATAAATATGTCCTTGTTCTCTCTCCACTCAGCTTCTTTAAAAGACATAAAATTAGATAGGATAATCATAACAAGGTATTGCTGGATTTGAAATATATCTAGAGGCATGCAATATGTAGAGCAATAACAGCATATGTACACACACACAAACATAAGAGGAAAATGAGCTGTGCATAAGAAAAAGGTTTCAGAGGCTGGCCAGTTAGCTCAGTTGGTTAGAGTGCAGTGCTGATAACAACAAGGTCAAGGGTTTAGATCCCTATACCACCAGCTGCCAAAAAAAGAAGAAAGTTTTTTTATCTTACTGAAATAAGTTAATATAAATGTGAAGTAGATTCCAAAAAGATACATCACAAGCCTTAGAGCAACCACTAAGAAAAGACTCCAAAAAAAAGTTGAAAAAATTACAAAGGAATTAAAATACTACACTAAAAAAAAAAAAATTCACTTAATGCAAAAGAAAGCAGGTGAAAAGAAATAGAGAAACAAAAAGGAAAAGAAACATATAGAAAATAAAAATAAATGCCAGACCTAGTCCAACTATATCAATAACATTAAATGTGAATGAATTAAATAATCCAATCAAAAGTCCAAAATTGTCAGGCTGGATAAAAAACAAGATCCAACAATATGCTGTGTACAGGAGACACATATCAGAGTCAAAGATACAAAAAAGTTGAAAATAAAAAGACAAAAAAGATATCATACAAACAGCAACCATAAGAAAGCTAGAGTGGCCATACTAATATTAGACAAAATGGACTATAAACAAAAAATGTTACTAGAGATAAAAAAGGGGAATTTTATAATGATAAAATCACCAATTTAAAGATATACGTACCAAACAACAGGACCCAAAATATATGAACCAAAAACTTATGGAAATGATGGGAAAAATAAACAATTAAACAATAATACTTGAAGACTTCAATGCCCCACTTTAAATAAAGGACAGAACTAGACAAAAGATCAACAAGAAAATCAAAGGCTTGAAAACCATAAACCACCTACACCTAACACACAGCTATAGAATACTTCACCCTGCAACAAAAGCATTTTTTTTTTTTTTGTCTTTTTCCGTGTCCGGCAACGGATCGCAACCCTCAGTGTCGCCCCCGTACCGGACTGGGACTGGCAACGGGATTGCAACCCTCGGCGTTGCCACCGCGCCTCGCTCAGCCAGTGAGCGGGAACCGGTCTGTATGTGGGATCCGAACCCTCGGCGGGAGCGCCGCCGCACTTCCCAAGCGGCGCACTAGCGCATGTGCCACCGGTCCGGCCCCAACAAAAGCATTTTTAAGTGTACGTGGAACATTCTCCAAGATAGGTCACATTAACTAGGACATAAAACGAGCCTCAATAAACTTTGAGGATTGAAATCATACAATGTATGGTCTCCAACCACAATGGAATGAAATTAGAAATCAGTAACAGAAAGTGGGAGTCACAAAATATATGGATATTAAACAACACACTCCTAAGTAACCAATGGATCAATGAAGAAATCACAAAGGAAACCAGACAATACTTTGAGATGGGTGAAAATGAGGACACAACATACCAAAATTTAAAAGATGCAGCTAAAGCAGTCTTTACAGGGGAAATTTACGGCTGTTAATGCTTGTCTTAAAAAGAAAAAAAAAATCTCAAATCTATAAAAATCTTCCAGTTTAATACACAAGAAAAAAAAAGAGAAAATAAAAACTAAAGCAAGCACAAGGGGAAAAAATGATAAAGATTAGAGCAGAGATAAGGAGAGAATAGAATAACAATTAAGAAAAGTCAATGAAACTAAAAGTTGGCTCTTTGAAAAGATAAAAAAAACTGACAAACCTTTACCCAGAATGACAAAAAGAAAACAAAGAAAAGACAATATGATGCAGAAACCACTAAAATCAGCAATGAAAGAGGGAGCATTACCACTATGAAGAGATGGCATTACTACTAATTACTCAAGAAGAAATAGACAACCTGCATAGACCTCCATCAAATGAAGATATTGAATCAAAAAAGTATCCATAAGAAAAGTCGAGGTCCAGAAGGCTTCACTGTCAATTCTACCAAACACTTAAAGAAAAATTAATGTTAATCCTTCACAAACTCTTCCCAAAAATAAAAGCAGCAATATGTCTCAACTCATTCTGTAAGGTCAGTATTAATAATACCAAAAACAGACAAGGACACCACAAGAAAACTACAGACCAATATCCCTTATGAATACAGATACAAAAATTCTCAGCCAAATTGAATCCAGCAACATATAAAAAGCACTACACAACATGATCAAATGATATTTATCTCAAGAATACAAGGTTGGTTTAGCATCTGAATGTTAATTAGTGTAAAATACCATAACAAAAGAATAAAGGACAAGAACCACATGGCTGTCTCAACAGATGTAGAACAAGCATTTGACAAAATTCAACACACCTTTCTTTCAAATAAAAATACTTAACTTAATAGAAATAGGAGGAAATTTTCTCAATGTGATAAGAGGGATCTATAAAAGACTCACATCTAACATCACACTTACGTAAAAGACTAAATGCTTTCCACCTAAGATCAGGTACAAGACAAGGATATCTAAGATGAGAAATGAGACAAGGATGCCTACAATCACTACTTCTATTCAGCATAATACTGAGAGTTCTAGCCAGGCCAATTAGGCAGGAAAATTAAATAAAAGGCATCCAGATCAGAAAAAAAGAAGTAAAACTATCTCCATACTGGCCAGCCACCAAAAAAAAAAAAAAATTAAATTAAACTATTTACAGATGATATAACCTTGTACAGTAGTCCCCCCTTATCAGTGGGGGATATGTTCCAAGACCCCCAGGTGATGCCTGAAACAGCAGATAGCACAAAACTCTATATATACCATGTTTTTTCTTAAACATATATATATATATCTGTGATAAAGCTTAATTTATAAATTAAGCACAGTAATAGATTAATAACTAATAATAAAATAGGACTGTAATAACAATATTCCAGCATCACTACTCTTGCACTTTGGGGCCATTATTAAGTAAAATAAGAGTTACTTGAACACAAGCACTGCAATATTGCAACAGTCGATCTGATAACTAAGATGGCTACTAAGTGGCTAATGAGTAGGTAGTGTATACCTACCATGGCTAGACAAGGGATGATTCACATCTCCTGCAGGATGAAGCACTACAGCTCAAGATTTCATCCCTCTACTACTCAGAATGGCACGCAATTTAAAACTTATGAATTATTTCTAGAATTTTGCATTTAATATTTTCAGACCACAGTTGATTGCAGATAACTGAAACCATGGGTAACTGAACAGATACAAGGGGGAACTACTGTATATAGAAAATCCTAATGAATCCTCTAAAAAACTATTGGAATTGATAAGTTCACATAGCAGAATACAGGATCAATATACGAAACTCAACTGTATTTTTATATACTTGCAAAGATTAACTATAAAAAAATTAAGAAAATTCCATTTATAATAGCATCAAAGAGTAATATACTTTATGTTATAACACCAAGGTCAAGGGTTCAGATCCCTGTACCTGCCAGCACCCCCCCGAAAACAGTAATATACTTTAGAGATAAATTTAACAAGCACAAAATTAATGAAAACTACAAAACATTAAAAGACATTTTAAAAGATCTAAATAAATGTAAAGACATACCATGTTCGTCAATCAAGAAACTTAATACCTACATTGCAGGATTGTTAATGGGATCAAATGAGACAAGACATGTAAGAGGATTTTTGAATTTTAAAGTTAGAAGTAGTAGTAGTTATTAATGACAAAAGATCCATAATTTAAACTTTTCTTCAACTATGTACTCAAAACATCACTAGGAAGTTTTATATATATATATATATACACACACACACACACACACACACACACACACACACATACACACACACACACACACATACTGAGAATAAAATCACTAGCTCATCTGAACTTTGAATCTTCTTCTGGTTGAAGCATTTTTAATCTCCTTGTACAATCTTAAACAATTATCTATCTCAAAGGCCCAATTCCTATGCACAGCAATGACGTAGTAAAAAGCACTTAAAAATACACAAAGGAAACAGAACATCTCTTCTCTGAAGACCAGTGACCAAGTAAGTCTCTTTGAATCCAATCCTAATAAATACTTGAGATTGACTTTTTCCAATCACAAAAGGATGGCTAGTTTTGCCTAATTTACTCTACAGGCTTGTTGAGAGAAAGTAATCATAAGTTAGGTTACATAGCACCTTTCCTCTATAAATATTAAGATATTGAGGTATAAACTAGTCCAGTGTTCTCTCTCTACATACTCTACTTTTCTGCCCAGTAAACTGCTTTGTCCCAAAAGCCAGTGTCTTGGTGGCAAGCTGATCTGGATAAAGGATCTCTGATTTCTTCATATGCCCAGCATTTGCAAATATTGCCCCTGAAAGAATAGCAGACCCATACAAATCTAAGATCCATAAAAACCCTCGAATTCATCTGTTACAATTTAATACCTATACAAAATATCTAACTAGTAACCTTCTAGCCTCTTCTCAAATAAGTCCAGAGTTAGGAAGATGAGGAAGCTATACATGTCACTCTCTCACTAGCAGACCAGAAATACAAAGTCCTTCCTTAAAATGGAACCAAAATATGCCTCCCATTAATATTCACAGATGTGAGGGTTCCTTCTGCAACTATACAAAATAAGCCATGTGGCCAACATATCCTAAGTTGTTTTCTTCCTCAGGCACCATGGGTCCAATTTTTTAAATTTTTCACATGTCATAGTTTCCTTTACTGAGCTTAAAGTCACTTAAATTTCTCTCTTTCCCTCATTTCCTGAATTGAGTAAATGAAAGACCAAATTAATGAGTTTTCATCCCAGGTCCTGCTATTAGTTATTGTACATCTCCCTTATCCTCCATTTACACAGCTGATTTGCCAAAACAGAGCTTTTGTTTATCTCTATTAAATTTCATCTTTCAAAAGTAGGCCTATAAAATTTCAGGTGATTTTTACTTTCTTCTTTTTAGTCTCCATATTGGTTGTTGTTTTATATATGCATGTATTATTTTATAAAAATAAGATTATTGGAGGAAAATTAAGCTCAGAGTAATCTATGGAAATTCAGGAAATCTTACTTGATTTCCAAGAGAGGAATTATGTCTACCTTATTTACTATTGCACCCACGTTACTTAGTATAGAACTGAGCATATAATTAGCATTGAAATGTATGAATAAATAACAAAATTTATCAATAGCCTTAAAGTATTCATATGTCCCTGATCTAGAAATTTCAGTTCTGGTTTGGCCGGTTAGTTCAATTGCTTAGAGCAAGGCCTTGTAACACTAACGTCAAGGGTTCGAACCCCATTCCACCCAGATGCCCAAAAAAAAAAAAAAAGAAATTCCAGTTCTTGTTATTAGTCCCAGCAAAATAACCACCGTGCATATTACAATCTAAATACCCCTCCAAGCCCTCTGTTATCTGCAAACTTGATTAGCATGATCAGCATACCACAGTCCTTATTCTGTGGCCCTGGACTGAACCTTCCAGGCTGACATACATATATCATATAACTAGTAGACTTCAAGCTAACAAGAGACCTCTTAGGCAAAGTTATGCAATAAGTAACAAATCCACATAATAGTACTATCATACAGCCCACATTTCTCTATATTCAAAGCTCACCTTCTCCTACTTAATTTAAGAAGTCTGGAAAATGACTTCTTAGATTCCATGGGTAGTTTTCTAAAATAAAGTATTAACGTTGTTATGTATTTAAGCAATATTTTAGGAGTAAAGTTTGGCAATATCTATAGATATATTACCATTTGAACCAACAATTCCACTTCTAACAATTTATCCCATAAAAACATGTTTATAAAACTGCACAAAACATACAAAGATGTTTATTACAGCATCATTTGTAATAGCGGAAAGTAGTGCAAACAATATCAATGCCTATGAATAGGAAAGTGGTCGAGGGGCCGGCCTGTGGCTCACTCGGGAGAGTGTGGTGCTGATAACACCAAGGCCACGGGTTCGGATCCCATATAGGGATGGCCAGTTTGCTCACTGGGTGAGCGTGGTGCTGAAAACACCAAGTCAAGGGTTAAGATCCCCTTACCCGTCATCTTTTAAAAGAGAAAAAAAAAAGGAAAGTGATCGAAAAACAATGGCACATCAATACTATGCAGTTGAAAAAATGAGGAAGATTTATAGGTACTAACATGAAAAGATACAATAAAAGTGTTAATAGTAATACTCTAGTGAATGTGGGGATTACATTTCAGTAACCTTTTGTAAGTCGAATAAGCAAAGAAATCAAAACTCAACACACTCATACTTATCACGGCCCTCAGAATCCCTTAAGTGCTGCAGCCCTGTTGCCCCATACTCTCTCCACATATGCCTGCATTCAAATACTTAAGTGCCTTCTTTGTGCCAAGCAACTTATAGGCCCTGGGAATAATAAAGGAAGCAACATAGAGTCCCTGCCTCTCTGGAATTTATAATCAAAAAAAGGAAGTAATAATAACAAAGCGTGAGAGTACTATGGTGGTGAAAGGACAGTTTGCAAGTAGGAACACTTAATAGGAGAACCTAACCTAGCCTTAAGGAAGGGCAGCACAAAAGGAGTGCCAGCACCTTCTCCCAGGGATGACTATCCATAGAATAATGCCACTGATGCTATCGCCTTCAGGGGACTCCACAGCCTTCGGAATCCAAAAGTGGATGGCTATGGTGAACACTGAAAAGAACAGCTTCTCATTTCAGGAAGCCCAGTAGCCCTGTGACAACTGTGCTGCTGATGATCATGTACACTGTATCCCTCTGATAAAGCCAGAGTGGAAACAAAGAACCACTAGCTTATCCAGAGACTGGTTCAGGAATTTGAGAAAAAAGATGCAAATACTATGCCCCGTCTCAGCATGAACACAGACTGATGAAAAAGGACCTCAACTACTTCACAAGTAACTTTCACAAACTTTTGTACAGTATGACTGTCATGCACAATTTATCAGTTTATGACATAAAAGAAGTACTCAAGTCTTTGCTTGTCATTCTCAAACAAGTAAGTGATAGTGGAGCTGAAGAATACCAAACACAGAAAGGGCCACAGTTTAGCCTAAAAATCCCACATGTAAAAGAGATGACAGAAGAGATTACCAAAAACATTTATTTCCTCACAATGCCCCCACATATTTTTTATTTCCAGCCCCTGCTCCCTGGAAAAACCTGTGGTGCATATGTATATTTTTTAAAACCAGTGAAGAAAAATCAAATGCTTAAAATATTTATTACCTTGGAAAATGAAGAACTGATACATATTATTTAAGTATCCTTGAGTATTCAACTGCTAATCCTCAATTCACAAAAGAAACAGTACAAGATTTATAACATTTTTTTTAAGATGACCGGTAAGGGGATCTTAACCCTTGACTTGGTGTTGTCAGCACCACGCTCTCCCAAGTGAGCCAACCGGCCATCCCTATATAGGGATCCAAACCCGTGGCCTTGGTGTTACTAGCACCACACTCTCCCGGGTGAGCCACGGGCCGGCCCTAGGATTTATAACTTTTAAAAAGTTCCTTTAATCAGTGTTTCCATTTCATCCTTCAACTATTGCTTATCTTATTTTGCACCAACAAGAGCACAAATGTGTTAGTTCTACCACACATCAGCAGAAATTCCCAAAAGCAGCTTTTTAAAGCACCTCCCCTGCCTCTTCTGTAACTAACAATTTCTAAAGACAAAGTATCTCCTCTCTTTTGTGGTGTTTCTCCATGGTCAACAGCATAAAATGTTTCCAATAAACGCTTTACTTGGGCTGTGGTTCTAGTTTGCGATTTTGCTCAGGCAAGTTTCAGTTTTGGTTTCCTGGTGCATAAAAAGAATGACGAGCCTCTAAAATTCTCAAAATCACCTTTCAGCACTGATACTTAATAAGGCATATTGTATACCCACAAGTGGTAAGCACAGTGTTGTAGAAAGAGTGGAGTTAAATAAACCTGGATTCAAACCCCCTCTGACACCTATGAGTTGCCTGGCATTGGGCGAATTATTTACCCTTAGAGACCTCTTTCCTTATTGCTACCTGCCTATTATGACCAATGACTAAAAACATATAAATAATGTATAAAAAGTGCCTAGTACAGTAAGCCCTTAATAAGTGATTTGTTAGCAAGTTTTCATTCGTGACAGTTTCTATATTAACATTTTTTAAATTACTGTTTCTAAACAAACTTCAATGACTAAACAGGAATTTATATTTTAACAAATTAGGGGGTAATTTGATTCAAACACATTCGTAACTATTTTACATGTGTATGCAGGATGAGGACTTAGAACTGGCAAATAATGTATCCAGTACTGCATACAGCCTTAACAAGTCTGCTACCTTCTGTACCATACAAAACTGAAACAGAACTTCATAAAAAGTGAGGAACATAATCTGTTCACAATTTTCATGACCAAATAAACATTAGCTTCAAAAAGAGTCCCTGATCTTGCTAGGGGATACTGAAATCTTTCAAATCAATGCTTTCACTTCTTTACCATCTTTGCTGGTCAGAGTTCCAATTACTGCTAAGCAAAATAATAGAAGACAAATTCAAAGGGATTTTCACTTGAGGAAAGAAAGAAGATAGAACACTCAAATATCATTCAGCATATTTACAATATGTAAATTATCACAAAGCAAAATCGTTGTGTAAATCATGAAAACAGCCCAACAGAGTAATAAGCCCTAGTATAGAAAGGAGTCAGACTCAAAGCAGTAGCATTCACATACCGCTTCAAATGCAAATATAACAAATCCATGACTCTGATCTACTTGTCAACTCTGGCACTTGTTCCCTGTGAGAGGGATTCTTCAAATTTAAAGTTACAATTATTACACATTTAAAGACTGTGCAGGAAGCAGCATTATTCGTTTATGGTACTAGAGAGCAGTAAACTTATTCCGGCTTGCTTAAATTTAAAATTCTCTTTCAGTACTAACACACAAGAACTTTTAAAATACACTTTTTTAAAAAAATGATAATCTAAGCGTGTGAGAGTACAAACGGGTCCTTCCTCCTCATGAAAATAAACTTTAGCTATACCGTATCTGCCCCACCTAGGAGCCAGTGTCTCAAAGGCCCTCCTGAATAGGCTGCTCCAGCTTTTGCTGTCACATGGAAGGATTCTTTTCTTAAATACGAAAACTATGCAGTGATGACACAGAGACTATAGGAATATTAATTGTAAAGGCAAATCACTGCCCAATACGCAGCTTCCTGTACCATCACCGCAAAGTCAAGATTATGAAAGGTTCCCTTGGCTCGGAGTTTTTCAGAGCTACCAGCAAGAAGGAGCAATCCGGGACTGCGACCTTTCACGTGCCACCGCTGGCTGGACTGGCGGATAAGGGCAATCAACATACCTGGAGGGAGCTGCAAATTAGCAGGCAAGTGGATTGTTGTGTTTGGGGCTTTCACGGCGACTATCTGAGGAGCAGATAGCCTAGGGTCGCTGTTGAGTTTAGGAAGAGCACTGACAGAAGCCACTTTGGTCACTATGGTCCCCACAGGGGACCGCAGGGGCTGAGACGCCGTGGACTCCACGCAGACTCTGACAGGAGCCTTAGTCACGGCTCCCAGGGCCACCGGAGCGCTCTCCAACCGGACCGGCAGAGCTCCGGCGGGGGCCATGGTCACGGTCCCCGAGGAGCTCACACCAGCGGAGGGAGCGGCGCCCGCCGGTTCGGTGAGGCCCGCGGGCATCCCCCCGGGGATCAGTGGCAGCTGCAGCACTGCCGTTGCCGGAGCAGAGGCGAGGAGAGGCTTGGCAAGCGGCAGCCGACACCAGTGCAGTTCGGGCTCCACAACATCGCTGGGGAAAGGCGCAGGGGCCGCGGCAGAGAAGTCAGTGACAGGCGCCAGCTGGGCGGCAGAGCTCGCGCGTCCTGGACCTTCCTCCAGTCCGCGCGAGCCGGGGCCGCCCCCGGCAGCAACACCCGCTCGGCCGCTCGCCGCTTCGTCAGCGGCGCTCGCACGTGAGCCGGCTCAGCCCGGCGCCTCAGCCAGGGGTCCCGCC
>NW_007733527.1:139879-140793 GCF_000696425.1 Galeopterus variegatus
CAGCCAGGTGTCCCGCCGCCGCGGAGCCCCGCCGCGCTGCTCCGGTAAGGGCGTCTCTCCCACTTCCGAGCCTAACTCGGCGCGGCGGTTCCCCCGCCAGAAATTTCAAAACTACAAACCCTCAGCGCCCGAAAGCCCCCTGCGCGCGCTCCACACGGCCCAGCCGCGCGGCCACGCCAGCCATGTTTATATAGCCACGCGGAGCCCTCGCGCACGCGCCCAAGCCGCCACTGCCCCGGGCTTTCCCAGAACCCGGCCGCGTGATTGGCCACGGAGCGGAATCGCGCCCGTGACGTCACTAGGTATGGCTCCAGAGGGCGTTAGAATCTTCCCCGGAATCGGAAGGAGGAGGGGCGGGTTGCCAAAAACCTGTCACGTGGGGGGGGGGAAAGCAAACTGCACTTGGAGAACTGCGGCGTTTGCGTTCCTGTCCTTGGTCTCCCTAGTTGTGTGTTCTTCGAAAAGCCTGAATTAGACTTTCTCCAGGCTTCTGTTTTTTAAGGAAGAAATGTGGAGGACTGATTTGGGAGAGGTATAACTCAGTAGGAACTCAATCACGCTTCCTCAGTGTTTTCCTGCGGGCTTCACTCTAAATCGTTGCTAAAATTAGCATTACAGTTGACATTGTGAAAATAAGAATAGTGTGTAATTTTATAGACTGTAAAATGTGGCTATTTTCATATCATTTTAGAGGTGAACTACCTGAAATCTAAAATAGAAAATCTTTTCTTCTTGATGCTGCTGTTAAAATTGTTTGCATGGGGCCGGCCCGTTGCTCACTCGGTAGAGTGTGGTGCTGATAACACCAAGGCCGCGGGTTCGGATCCCATATAGGGATGGCCGGTTTGCTCACTGGCTGAGCGTGGTGCTGACAACACCAAGCCAAGGGTTGAGATCCCCTTACCGGTCATCTT
>NW_007733527.1:141548-146518 GCF_000696425.1 Galeopterus variegatus
TACCGGTCATCTTAAAAAAAAAAAAAAAAAAATTGTTTGCATGTCTCTATCCTTGGAAACTGGGACTGTCTTTTGATACCATATCCTCACATTCCAGTACTTATATCTCAAGTGCAATCCTAGGTAATCTTTGAATAAGTGGAAAATGTTGATTGAAATAGTTACACAATCCAATACAGAAAAACTTGCCCCTTCAAAATCAGAAGAGATGCCTTAATGCCTTAATTTCAGGCTATTGTCCAAATGGTGTATGTTTGTAGGAACCAACAATACCAAGAGAGATTTTATAAGTCGGCAGGTGCTATGGTCTGAATGTGTTGCCCCCCAAAATTTATATGTTGAAATCTTAACTCCCAAGGAGAAGGTATTAAGAGGTGGGGCCTTTAAGAGACGATTAGATTATGACAGCAGAGCTCTCATGAATGGGCTTGGTACCCTTATAAAAGATTCAACTCACAAAAAATAAGTATGTGAAGAGATGGATATGTTAATTATCTTGATTTAATCATTACACAAAATATATCAAAACATTACATTGTGCCCATAAATATATGCAATTATCTTTTGTCAGTTAAAAATAAATAAAAATTATCCATT
This sequence comes from Galeopterus variegatus, assembly GCF_000696425.1. Taxonomy (NCBI): domain Eukaryota; kingdom Metazoa; phylum Chordata; class Mammalia; order Dermoptera; family Cynocephalidae; genus Galeopterus; species Galeopterus variegatus. Next base: position 142,146 of record NW_007733527.1, read on the forward strand.
CTTGCTGTCTTTTGAAAAAGAAAAGATAAAATAAGTGAGAATTAATTATTTAACTAAATAGATAAGTTTTTTAAAAAAGAAACCCCAAAGAGATCCCTCCTACCTTCACCATGTGAGGTTATGGTGAAAAGACTGCTTGCTGTCTAGGAAGTAGGCCCTCACCAGATACTGAATCTGCTTTGATCTTGGATTTCTCAATTTCCAGAATTGTGAGAAATAAAGTTCTGTTGTCTCTAAGCCACCCAGTTTATGATATTTTGTTATAGCAGCCCAGACGGACTAAAGCAGCAGGCACCCTGACATTTACAGCCTCTAGTTTTCTCCCTCCATGTAAAATCCAATAGACAGGATCTACTCACAGGATGAGGTTCCCACACTTCACTACCTTTGCTGTCTCCCTCTTCTCAAGCAGTCCAAATCAAGAGCCATCTCATGACCCAAATAAATCACATTCTAGGATGACTTTCCTGATCACCTATCTTCTAACACCTCAAAGTGGACTTGGGGAAAGGAAAACTAAATTTATAGAGCACCTCTTATGTGCTGGTCACTAAGAGATGCATTTACTTTTCTTCTTTTCATTAAATAACTGCCTCATTTTACTTACTTAAAAACAGCAGTTAAAATAGTAATTTATCGGGCCGGCCCGTGGCTCACTCGGTAGAGTGCGGTGCTGGTAGCACCAAGGCCCCGGGTTCGGATCCCACATAGGGATGGCCGGTTCGCTCACTGGCTGAGCGTGGTGCTGACAACACCAAGTCAAGGGTTAAGATCCCCTTACCGGTCATCTTTAAAAAAAAAAAGTAATTTATCTACAAAGCTGGGATTCAAACCAGTTAGTATGATGCCAAAGTACATCTTTTTCCACTACTCCACAAATGTTTGATTCATCATGTGTCCCACACTGCCCCTGGCAAAATTTCTTGGGCATAAAATATATTTAAATATTTGCTAAGTGAATGAGTTGAATGGAGCTATGCAACATTTTCATTGAAGCAAAACGGTATAGTGGGTTTGAATCTTATATATGTTCTTCACTAGTTGGGCAAATGGTTTACTCTTGATTTTTCTCCCTCCATATAGTGTGGTTCAGTGAATACTTGTGGAAGGAAGGCTGAAAGGAAGTGTTCTAAACTTTCATTAGACCCCAACCCCAACTTACATACTTCGTTTAGATATATAATTAACTTTAATCAAGTTATGAACCGGTTTGGTTGAGGAACTATACTTTCTCTTTAAGGTGACCTTGCACATTCTTGTTATAATTGTTTGTTTGCTTTATAATTTGTCTCACTATGGGAACTTTAATTTTTTCATTCCAGAGAATATACTCCTTCCTACCCAACACTGGTAACCACTATCTTGAATTTAGAGTTTAGATGTTGAAAAAATACTCATTTACTTTCTCTCTCTCTCTCTCTCTCTCTCTCTCTCTCTCTAACTCTCTTTCTCTCTCTATATATACATATTTGGGGTGTGAGGGGTGCGGCAGCTGGCCCCTATGCAGATCCAAACCCTTGGCCTTGGTGTTGTAACACTGCACTCTAGCTAACTGGCCAGCCCTCCTCTACCTTCTATAAGGGACTATGTTATTAAGTGTCCAAATATGCAGGTCAGGGCCGGCCTGTGGCTCACTCGGGAGAGCGTGGTGCTGACAACACCAAGTCAAGGGTTAAGATCCCCTTACCGGTCATTTAAAAAAAAAAAAACAAATATGCAGGTCATCAATTCGGATAATAAAACAAAACTGAACAAATACAAAATTTTTATTTTCAATATTTCACTATGTTGCACATACAAGAACACAATTTAACTTGAGTAAAACCAAAGGCTAAAGATACACTTATTGGGTGGACAATGTAAATTATTCTTTTTGTCCTTTTGATTTTCCAAGTGCCTAAAGTCTCTCTAGAAAATAAATGAAAGTTTGCTACTTTAGAATTTTAAAAGGAAGCCTTTTTATCTGTAAAAGAGATGGCTGAAAAAAATCTGCCTGAGAAAATCTCCCTGAGGCTAAGATGGTTATGACCTTGGCTTCGAAATAGTTTACAAACAAATGCCTTCAAGTTCTAGAGTTTTGAACCTGGTTCACCTTCTGTGTGCTTTAACATCTGTATCAGTCAGTTTTTGTTGCTTATAACAAAATACATGGAACTGGGTAATTTATAAGAAAATGAAATTTATTGCTTACAGTTTCTGAGTCTGGGAAATCCAAAGTCCATCTGATGGTGGTGACAGTACCCAGGGGTCTCATATTGCAAGATGGTGGAAGCAGAGAGAGCAGAGACAGCGAGAGAGAGTGAGAGAGACACTCTCCTCTCTCTTCTCTTAAAGCCCTCAGAACCACACCCTGACCACCACTTTTAATTCATTCCCTAAGGCATGGTCCTACAATCTAATCACCTCTTCAAGATTTAACCTTTCAATTACCATAATAGGATTTCCCACCCTCTTAACAGTCACAATGGGGGCCAACTTTCTAATACATAAAACTTGGCGGACACAATTCAAGCTTCAGTGAGTTTTGGGGGACATAATTCAATCCACTACATCAGAGTATTTAAATACTTTCTGCCATTCAAAAACTAGAAAGGAGTATGTTCAATAGTAGTTGTATAAATGCAGTGGGTTGATTTTGTTTTTGTTTTGTGTAGAGATTAAAAACTATAGTTTTATTATGGCATAATTCATTTTGAGCTATAATATATTTCAAAGACTGCCCAATTTTTTTTTTTTTTTTTTTTTTTTTAAAGATGACCGGTAAGGGGATCTTAACCCTTGACTTGGTGTTGTCAGCACCACGCTCAGCCAGTGAGCAAACCGGCCATCCCTATGTGGGATCCGAACCCGGGGCCTTGGTGTTATCAGCACCGCACTCTCCCGAGTGAGCCACGGGCCGGCCCCAATTCAATAATTGTTAATAGTATTACTTAGTCCGTCCACGTTTATGTTATTCAGTTATATAGATGGGACTTGTGAAATAATCACTTGCGTTCCCTTGGTTTAACTGAGTTCCTACATATTCAGACCTTTGCTGGGGGAAAGAAATGAAAGTTAATGAGCATGCCTGCTTATAAAAGATGGGGTTTTTTGTTTGTTTTTTGTTTTTAATTTAACATGTATAGTTTACTTATTGTTTGTTTTTAGCGTTACGTTTACATTTTCTTGACTAGATAGCCTAGGGAGTCCAACACTGCCTTTTGAAATGGCACCAGTGTCTCCATTGTAATTCAGCGATAGCTTTGAAAAAAGATTGGCTTTGTTTGAGAAAGTGTGTCATAACTGATCAGCCCTACATGAGACATAAATAGTTTCAACCTGCTGACTAAAAGGGAAAAGCTTTAATTTGGTTCCAGTAAATAAAGTATGGTAGTGATTGTTAGAGGAATCCAGCATGTGGAAGAAATGGCATATTGTTTGCATTTTGGAAACATACAGAAAAAGCCACTTAAGATAGTATGAGGTAATTAAATTCCTGTGTCAATTGCCAAATCATTTAAAATTCTATATTCACCAAGCCCCAAAATAGATTGTGGCTGCCAGGATTCCAATTTTAATTGGAAAGCTAAATATGTAAAATTTGTAATTACTATATTTCTTTCTTTCTTTTTTGGGGGGGTGGGCTGGCTGGTATGGGGATCCAAACCCATGACCTTATGGTTATAAGGCTGCCCTCTAACCAACTAAGCCAACTGGCCAGCCAAATTTCTTAATGATCATATTTTGCAGTTTTAGAAAAAAAGAAATATTGTTATACATTTATTAAAGATACTTCCCCTATGTAATGAAATGGTTAATTTTACTTAATGTTTTAAGTTGAAGTTACTTCATCGATGTCATATCCATGAAGTGTGTTGGGATAAAAGGAATTGTTTCTTTAAAATTTTAAATACCGGGGCCGGCCTGTGGCTCACTCGGTAGAGTGCGGTGGTGATAGCACCAAGGCCAGGGGTTCGGATCCCATATAGGGATGGCTGGTTAGCTCACTGGGTGAGCGTGGTGCTGACAACACCAAGTCAAGGGTTAAGATCCCCTTACCGGTCATCTTTAAAAAAAAAAAAAAAAAAACTTTAGAGACAGTTGTACTTAGATTTAATCATAAGAATGTAACTTTTGCTTAAATCATTTAAGGAGAGGTTATATTTCAGATTAGATAATGATCACAGTTTGAACAACTTAGCTTTTCCCAAATTGTACTTTGGAATGTCACATTGTTAATTTAAATGATGTTACTAGTTTCTATTGTTTAAGCTATACTTAGCCATAGATAACTTTTGTCACACTGCCCATGTCTTTGTGTCTTTTGAAATCTCTTGTGAAACTTCCTTTACTTTACCATAAAAACAGAAGCTAACTTTGAATTGGGGCTGTGC
>NW_007733527.1:147131-148452 GCF_000696425.1 Galeopterus variegatus
ATTTTCTGCAACAATACAATTCCTTCTCTGTCGTTCCTCTTTTTTTTTTTTTTTCATTCGTTTCCTTTTACAGGAATGTGGCTTAAACATGAAGTCTGAGGCACTTTTTAAAATTTTTACTAATTTTAAAATAAAGGATCTATTATTTTATTTACATCTTTTTTCTTTCCTTTTTCTTTTTTTTCTTTTTTTTTTTGCAGCTGGCCAGTATAGGAATCAAAACCCTTGACCTTGGTGTTATAACACCATGCTGTAACCAACTGAGCTAAATGGCCTAAAATTTTTATTTTTATTTATTTATTATTTTTTTTTAAAGATGACCGGTAAGGGGATCTCAACCCTTGGCTTGGTGTTGTCAACACCACGCTCAGCTAGTGAGCAAACCGGCCATCCCTATATAGCATCGGAACCCAGGGCCTTGGTGTTATCAGCACCGCACTCTCCCGAGTGAGTCACGGGCCGGCCCCGGCCTAAAATTTTTAGTATTTAAAAGTAATACTCCTAGAAAAAAATTAGTACAACTGAAAGATCCAGATATAGGAGATCCATCTCACTACGGAATACTAATGGGCCATTAAGATTTACATTTGTAGGAGGTACATTTATTGACATGGAAAAATGATCATGGTATATTGTGAAGTGAAAATAGGAGATTAGAACACAGTATGTAAAATATGATTCCACTTTTTGTAAATAAAAAAAACCTTTTAAATCAAAACAGGGCTGGCCTGTTAGTTCACTTGAGAGAGCAGTGTGCTGATAACACCAAGGTCAAGGGTTCAGATCCCCATACTGGCCAGATGCCAAAAAAAAGAAAATAAAACTAACCAAACAAACAAAAAACCAATGGACACATATATATGCTCAGAAGAACATTAGAAGATTGTACACCAAACTATTAACAGAGGACATCTCTATCTGGAGATATTCTAAGTGATAATTTTCTCTTTTTGTCTCTCTATTTTTTAATTTTTCTACAGAGAATGTGTAATATTTGCATAATCAATAATTAACACAGCTTTTTCTTAAAATGTGTATTCATAGTGATAACTGAAATATGTTAAGTATAGCTCATTACCCCCCAGTCTCCTCCAACCAAATAGCACCTAAGAAACATTCCTGGATTTCATGGAGTTGAGCAAATATGGTAGCCTGTTGAAGCTATGCCGAGCAGAAGCTTATTATAAATACTGCTTTAACCTAGGAGGGGCTGTTTTCTAACAATGTGAGTAATCATTTCCTTTCATTTCATATTAAGTGTAGAAAAAGTAATGACTACTCAAAAAGCCATAATACCAGAAATAATCTTTTATTTTCTAGA
>NW_007733527.1:149188-164351 GCF_000696425.1 Galeopterus variegatus
AAAAATATTTGAGTGCTTATGATGTGCTTGGCAGTAAAGAAGAAATCAATGGTCAATGGGAAAAAAAGGAAAGACAAAAATTATTGTCCCAGTGAAGCAGACATTCCAGTGGAAAGAGATAAAACAAACAAACAAAAAATTATAATGGTGAATTAGATGGTGATAAATGTCATGGAATAAGAAATAAAGTGAAACCATAGGAAATACTGTTGATGTGTGGAAGAAGGAAGACTAGGAAGACAGTGAAATCATACTGGGCCCTGAAGGCCTGTGTAGGAATTTTGGCTTTTACCCTGAGTGAGATGAAAAGGCACTCAGATTTTGAGTAGTGATGTGACATTATCTGACATATTTTTAAATCCTCACTCTGGCTGCTGTGTGAATAGCCCAAGAGAGCAAGAACAACAGGAGAGAGACCATTGAAGGAGGCAATAGGAAAATCCAGGTAATAGAAGATGGGGTGATAGACCAAGGTGATAGTGGTCGAAGTGGTAAAAAGTGGTCACATTTGGGGGATATTCTGACAGTAGAGCCATCAGGTTTTCTCATAGATTGAGTGTGAAGTATGAGAGGTGTTAGGATGACTCAAAGGTGTTTGGCCAAAGCAACCTTGAAACGTGAGCTGCAGTTAATCGGGATGTGGAAGAATGCTGTGGAGGTTAAGAAATCAGGTGGTCAATTTGGGATATTTTCATTTGAAATGCTTATTTGATATCCAAATAAGTGTGGAATAAGCAGCTAGATATACAAGCCTGGAATTCAAGGAATATACTAACATACGAAGGATGTAGAAGGTATTTTAAAAGCCACTGGAGACTCAATAAGATCACAGAGGAAGGGAATACAAATGGAGAAGAGAAGAGGCCAGAGTCCCGGGTACTCTAATGGTAAAGGTCAGATTGACAAGGAGGGTCCAGCAATAAAAGATGGTGAAAGAATCTCCATTGACAAGAGGAAAATCAGGAGAGAATGAAGTATTGGGAAGACAAGCAATGACTGAGTTTCAGATGAAGAGAGTGATCAACTGTGTCAACTGCAGGTGACAGGTCAATTAAATTGAGGACTGGCAAGTGCCCATTAGATACAGCAACAAAATGTGGAGGTCATTAGTAACCTCGACAAGAGAAGTTTCTGTGGAATGTGGGGGTGAAAGCCTGTTCAGCGTACATACGAGGATGGATGGGAGAAAAGGCTTTGAAGACTGTGACGTTCTAGTTCAAAATGGGGCAGAGAAATGGGGCAGTAGTGGGAGGGGATGAGGTCAAGATAAAAGCATCCTTGTATGCTGATGGCAATGATCAAGTAGGGAGGGGAAATTGCTGATAGGGGAATAAAGAGGGGAGATTTGTTGGAGACATGTCCTTGAAGGAAAAAAGGGATGGAATCTAGTGCACAACTGGAGGGGCTGAGCTTGATTACAGTAACAGATTATTCACCTAAGCAGCAGAAGAGAAGGCAGAGTTCTTGGTCACAGACACTGATAGGTGATGTTTGTGATGGTGGGATCTTATGTAAATTCTATTCTAATTGTTCTTCTTTCCACCAATCCCATCCACATCTCTCACTGTTTCTAGGAAGATCTTCCTAAAATGAAAATCTAATTATATAACTCCCCCACTTGCCACATCCTCCCATTGTCTGCAGAATAAATCTCAAATGGTTAGCATGACATACAGGATTCATTATGATCCAGCAGCAGCTAAATTGTTCAAGCAATCTCAATCTTCCATCTTCCCATGGGCACCTTCCACTGGCATCTTAGATAACTGCAGGAATTTTCCAAATGTCCCAAGCTCTCTCTCAACTTCATGTCTCTACATACATTGTTTTACCTCCCTTTGAAGACCTTTCCCATTGAAACCCATGTTTTACCTGGCCAATTCCTATTTGGCCTTCAAAACTCAGTAATATCCCCTGTTCCCCTGGATGAATTCAGTACCTCTCCTTTCTCCCATAGCATCCTGCCATAAGCACTTACTGATATCATAGTGTTCAAGTTAGCTTCCTTGCCTATCCTCTCCCACTAAACTGTGAACTTCCTAATAGCTGAGACTGTGTCATGTTCATCTCAGGACCAGAAGAGAAAACCTAATACATAGTTGGTACTTGACAAAGACTACTTCTCTGACTTCTGTTTCACACTCAACCTCTAGACTGGCTCCTCAGGTTCAAGATTTTTCTCATAGGGCCAGCCCGTGACTCACTTGGGAGAGTGCGGTGCTGATAACACCAAGGCCACAGGTTCGGATCCCTATATAGGGATGGCCGGTTAGCTCCTGTGGGAGAGCGTGGTGCTGACAACACCAAGTCAAGGGTTAAGATCCCCTTACCGGTCCATCTTTAAAAAAAAATAAAAAAGAACTTTCTCTTGTTTGTGTATGCTTGGTGCCTACTGCAATTCTTTATATAGTAATAGGGGCTTTATAAATACTTCAGCTTTCTTTTCTCAATCTATACTATTCTTGGGTGATAACATAGACTTCCATGGCTTAATTCCTATGTATATCTTTATAACTTTCTAGATCTTTGACCCAGATTTCTGGCCTTCAGACTCTAGATAGCTGCTTACTACCTCCACCTAAATGTCTCACAAGTTCAAAACTAAACTTGTCTCATCTTCAAACTTTTTCCTGTGATCCTTATTTCAGTGAACTGCATCAACCTCTTTCCAATTACCCAAGATGTAAAATTAGGAATTGACCTTGAATAATTTTTCCCCTTCTTTACCCATTTCTCTCTCTCTTTCTTTTTTTTTTTTTGGCTGTTGGCCAGTGCAGGAATCCAAACCTTTAACCTTTGTTGTAACACCATGCTCTAACCAACTGAGCTAACCAGCCAGCCCCCTTCCTCACCCTTTTCAATAAGTCACTAGAACCTGTCAATCCTGTCATCAAATCTGTAATATCACTGGAATCCATCAATCTCTCTCATTCCCACTGTCACTCTCTTAGTTCAAACCCAAGTGTGCCCACTTGAATTATCCCAAGTGGGCTCCCTCCAAGCCTCCAGCCCCGCTCCTCTTTCATTCTATTTGAGATAGGAGGTGTTCAGTTTCAATGATTCAGGTTTCAGGACACACCTCTGGGTTTCAAGCCACTAAGGTTTTGGACCCCTTCTCTAAGCCCTCCCCTAAAGAGGAGTTACTATTGCATGTTGGACCTATTTTTGGCACCAACACGGGGAAATTCAGACCTCAGGGAGCTAACTTATGCAAACCCAGTGGCTGTGCATGCTCAGTAAAGAAAGGTTATATAACCCTAATAGCCAAGCATGCTCAGTAGAGAGGAGTTTATCCTTTGCATGACCTTCTACTAGAGGCACTGGAGAGTACTGAATATTCTAGGCATTTTCCAGTGGGTATGTTGGAATTCAACCATTGAGCAGGCTCTAAAAGAAACAAGCTGAGCATATACAAGACCATGTTACATAACTGGAAACCACCCCCTTAGTTAAATATTCATCAGACAACATGAATATGTATTAGATGGCAAGACTATAAAAGTTGAATCCTGACAGAAGGCAGGGCTGCTGCTCACTCTCAACAACCAGCTGCATTTTGCCTGAGGTTGCATATTTCTTTCTGTTTGTATGAAAGTTGCCTCTAGCAGGCTGCTGTTCACTCTGGGGCCAGCCTGCTCTTTGTTCATAAATGTGTATTTCTTACTTTTGTATCAGACTTGCTGGGGTTGGTTTCTTGCTTTCCTGGAGCCCACACACACCTCACGGAGAGAGGTGCGTATACTTTACTTTTGTGTTAAGCTTTTTTTTTTTGGTAGCTGGACTGTATGGGGATCCGAACCCATGACTTTGGTGTTCTATGGCTTCACTCTAACCAGCTGAGCTGACCTATTTCTAAAGGGCTATTGCTCACTCTCTTGAGCCAGCCTACCCTTTGTTCTAAACATTGAGTGTGCATTTCTTTCTTTTGTTTTAAACTTCGTGCAGACCCTGCTCAGTCTCTGGAGCTACACCACACTTTCCCTGTGAAGCCTATACTTCTCATATGTTATATTAAACATGTTTTCACTTTGTACTGTGACTCTGTCCTTAAATTCTTTCCTGTGGCAGAGTGAAGAACCGGCTAGAAGATGGAGTGGGTTGAGGCCAGCTACCAGGCCTTCCTAGAACTTCTCCTCCAACATCATCCCTGCAATCAGAGAGATTTTTATTCAAAATGTTCCTTTAAGCACTAATATTTTAATTATTATCATCACTTTTTTTTTTCCATTTTGTCTTTTTTCGTGACCTGTAACGGGATCGCAACTCTCAGTGTCGCGCCCGTACCGCGACCGGCAACGGGATCGCAACCCTTGGTGTCGCGCCTGCACCGCGCTCAACCAGTGAGCGGACCAGTCTCTATATGGGATCCGAACCCTCGGCGGGAGTGCCGCCGTGCTCCCAAGCGCCGCACTCTACCGAGTGTGCCACCGGGCTGGCCCTATTATCATCACTCTTTGACCTAGGATTACTTTTCTTTCTCATTAAAAGGAAACTAAAAAAAACAACTTTTAATTTTTACCTATTTATATTTTCATCGTTCTGGCTGAATTCTTTTTTGTTTGTTTGTTTGTTTGTTTTATTTGTTTGTTTAAATATCTAAGTTTAGCAATATAAATTGCATAAGAACTCAATAGAACAGAATATAAACACAAGGCACTTCAAAAAGTTCATGGAAAAATAGAATTGAAAGATAATGGAAATCTTTCCATGAACTTTTTGTTTGTTTGTTTAAATTTTTCCTTTTCTTTCTTTTTTTTTTTAAAAAGACTAGATCATAGAAAATATATTCTCTACACAATAACAGAAGGAAATTAGAAAACTCACAACTGTATGAAAAGTAAACAACACTCTCCTAAATAAACAATGGGTAAAAAGAAAACTCACAGGGAAATTAGAGGGTACTTTGAGATTAAAAATCAAAGAGCAACATATAGAAATTTGTAGGACTCAGGGCTCATGCAGTGCTTAGAGTTAAATTTATACTTGTAAAAACACCTGTATTAAAAATAAGAAAAATCTCAAATCAGTAATGTAAACTTCTATCTTAAGAAAATAGAAAAAGTAGTGCATACTAAACCAAAAGCAAATATAGGTAGGAAATTACAAAGATTACAACACAAATATAAGAATTAGGTAATTAAAAAAGATAGAGAAAATCAACAAAAACAAAAGTTGATTCTTTAAAAAGATCAACAAAATTTGCAAATCTTTATCTAGACTGACCCAAGATAAAAGTGAGAAGACCAAAATTACTAAGATCAGAAATAAAGTAGGGGCATTATTACATTGTCACTATGGCTTCTTGTGGTGGTAAGATTTAGTTTTCTTCTCTTTCTCGTTTGATTTTTTTGCTCTATCAGTGTGTTTTGTTCTTTCTTCTGTATTTGTGGTACTGATTATCATTTTTTGGATTCCAGATGCAGGACTTCCTTGAGGATTTCTTGTAGGACTGGTTACGTGGTAGCGAACTCCCACAGCTTTTGTTTGTCTGGAAAATACACTACTTTTCCCTCATTTCTGAAGGATAGCCTTACTGGATATAGTATTCTTGGCTGGCAGTTTTTTTCTTTTAATCTTTTGAATATATCATCCCATTTTCTTCTGGCCTGTAGAGTTTCTGCTGAGAAGTCTGCTGTTAGTATGACAGGGGCTCCCTTATAGGTGACTTGACACCTCTCTTGCTTCCTTTAAGATTGTCTCTTTGTCTTTGAACTTTGCCACTTTGACTATAATGTGTTTTGGAGAGGATCTTTTTGGGTTGAATCTGTTTGGGATCTTTGAGCCTCCTGGATCTGCAGGTCCATGTCTATCCCTGTACCTGGGAAGTTTTCCATTATTATTTCACTGAATAGGTTTTCCATGCCATTTCCTCTCTCCTTCCCTTCTGGAACACCCATGATTAGAATGTTTGTGTGCTTAAGGCTGTCTGTTAGCTCTCTTAGATTTTCTTCATTTTTAAAAATTCTTTTTTCCTTTTTTTTTTGTACACCTGGGTTATTTTGAAAAGACTATCTTCAAGATCAGAAATTCTTTCTTCTGCTTATTCTAGCCTGCTGCTTAAGCTATCAGTTGTGTTTTTATTTCATTGAGTGAATCTTTCAGTTCCATGAGTTCTGCTACATTCTTTTATAAGGCATTAATCTCTGTAAGTTTTCTACTTCATATCCCGGATTTTTTTTTCTCATTTCAATATACTATCTAACTGAGTCTTCTCATATCTCAGTGAGTTGCCTTAAGATTGTTGTTCAAAATTCCTTTTCAGTCATTTCAAGGGTTTCCTTTTCTGTAGGGTCTGGTACTTGAGAATGACTGTATTCTTTTGGTAGGGTCATATTTTCTTGGGTTTTCTTATCTCTAGTATCCCTATTGATGTCAGGTCATCTGGTAGAGCAGTTGCTTCTTCTTTTACTCTGAAGTGGGCTTTGAGGAGAGAGAAATCCTTTTCTTTTTCCAGTCGTTGCTGGTGACTCTCCTTGTGTAGATGTAGTTGAATGTCCGGTGGGCCACCTACATGGCAGCAGTGGTTGCTGCTATGGCCATCAAACCGCTTTTTTCAGCAGCTGTGGCTGTGGTGGGCCACCCATGCAGAAGTGGTGTTTTCGGCATGCTCTCTTGCCTACTTTTGGTCAGGGAGTACTGCCATTGGCTCCTTACCTAGGACCCCAGGTGTGCTTTCTTCCTGCTTCTGGATGGAGGGGGTTGTAGCCCTAGACTCCTTGTGTAGGACCCCAGGTGTGCTGTCTTGCCTGCTTCTGGCGGAGGTGGCTGTGGCCCTTGGCTCCTTGCCTAGGTCCCTGGGCATGCTGATTTTCCTGCTTCCAGGCAGAGGGGGCTGCAGTCCATAGCTCCTTGCCTAGAACACCAACCATGCTCTCTTGCCTCTGAATTCTCATTTTGTTAAATTCTCATTTTTGCATATTACTTTTTAATCCCTGTTGCTCACTACTATGTCGAGTGTACAAATAAATTTGTATATAATTTAAAACTTTACTTAAATAATTTTCCATGCCTAAACACTTAATAATTGCATATTTCTAAAATGTCTTTATAATTATTATTTTATACATAACACTTACTAAACAAGAATACATCATTGCTTTAGGTGTAGTTACAAATTTTGACAAATGCTATGAAATAAAAGAACAGGGTGCTTTGAAAGAGAATAATGGACAAATATAATTTAGATAGGAAGCTAAGAAAGTGTTCCAGAAATTAAAAGAATGCTCATGAGACTGGTCAGAGTAAGCTTGAAGGAGAGCAGCCTGAATGACATTGGAGAGGGAGAGAGAGGCCTTATTTAGATCTGCTGTGGTTTGAATGTTCTTGCCAAAACTCATGTTGAAATTTAGTTGCCAATGTAATGGTATTGGGAGGTAGGGCTTTTGAGAGCTTATTAGGTCATGAGCATGAAGCCCTCATGAATGGATTCATGGGCTAGTTATCCTGGGGGTGAGCTCCTGATGCAAGGATAAGGCCTCATTTCTTTCTGTCTCTAATGCTCACTTTCCCATTTGCCATGTTATGATGTGGGAAGAAGACCCTCACCGGATGCCAGTGCCATGCTCTTGGACTTCCTGCCCTCCTGAACTGTGAGCCAAATAAATCTCTTTTCTTTATAAATTACCCAATCTGTGGTATTCTGATACAGCAGCAGAAAATGGACTAAAACAAGATCTTAAATCAAAGATATTTTTCAATTTTTGCCAATTGTCCAAATAGTGTTCTTCATGGCAGTTTTTTTCTAGTCCAGGATCCAACCCAGAATCATGCATTACACATAGCTGTGTGTGTGTGTGTGTGTGTGTGTGTGTGTGTGTGTGTGTGTGTGTGTGTGTGTGTGTGTGTGTGTGTGTGTGTGTGTGTATACACATATACATATATATCTTTAGTCTCCTTGAATATAGAATGGTTCCTCAGCCTTTCTTTGCTTTTTATGATACTGGAATTTTTGAAGAGAACATTGTAGAATGTCCTTAATTTGGGTTTGTCTGTTGTTTCCTAATGATTAGATAAAAGTTATGCATTTGACAGAAATACTACATAAGTAGTGCTATGACCTCTGTGTCACACTAGGAGGCACATGAAGTAGGTTTGTCTTACTATTATTCACACTAAATTTGATCATGTGTCTATGATGATATCTGCCAGTTTTCTCACTGTAAATTACTATTTTTCTTCTTGATAATTAATAAGACATGTGGGACATACTTTGAGACTATGTAAATACCCTGCTCTTCATCAACATTTGACATTAATTTTAGCACCCATTTGTGACTCTTGGATGAATTAATTATAAGTATGATGGCTGCAAAATGATGATTTGCTAACTCATTTCTTTGACATTATCATTTGCCATTCTATTGGAAGAAGTGGTTTTCCCATATCTCTTATTTATGTATCAGTATGGATTCATGCATTCTTTTTTAGTCACTGGATTATGATAAATTATTACTGTGATTTTTTTTTTTTCCTTTTTGTCTTTTTTCGTGACCAGCAACGGATCGCAACCCTCAGTGTCACGCCCGTACCGGACCGGGACTGGCTATGGGATCACAACCCTTGGTGTTGGTCCTGCACCTCGCTCAGCCAGTGAGCGGCTGGTCTGTATGTGGGATCTGAACCCTTGGCGGAAGCGCCACCGCGCTCCCAAGCAGCGCACTGTAGCAGTGCGCCACCGGGCATGATTTATTTTGATTCTCAGATTATCCCAGATTTGGAGAGTGAGCTCTCCTTTACTTTTTTTTGGCAGCTGGCCAGTACAGTGATCTGAACCCTTGACCTTGGTGTTACTAGGCTGTGCTCTAACCAACTGAGCTAACCGGCTCTCCTTTAAATTATCTCCTATATTCTTTTGGTGTATTCTCATCATTTTCTGAGTAACTTAACATTCTTAAAATATCATAATTCTAATTATTGTACAGAGAGTGAACTTGAGGAGGGCAAAAAAGAAGACAAAGAACTAGTTAGATGGCTCTTTGAGCAGGCCAGTTGAGAGACGAGAGTGACTTGAAAAAGGGTGGTAGTCACGGATATGGAAAAAGGTGGGCAGATTTGAAATATATTTTGGAGCTAAAATCTATAAATCTTAGCAGTAGATTGAATAAAGTAGTGGAGGGAGTGAAGTGCTAAGAATGCCTCTCACATTTCTATCTTAAGATTTTGGGTGGATGGTGATTTCATTCACAGTGATGGGGAAGCTTAGAGATGGAGTAGTTCTAATGAGAAAGATCATGAGTTCAAGTTCAAGAAAGATCACATGGAACTTGAAAGTGAAATATAGTCTACGTTTTATATTACATTTATACCTTCCCTTCCTGGCTCAGTATAGATTATACTTGAAGTAATGGGACTGAATGATATCACTTAGGAAGAAAAGGTATAAAGACAGAGGAACCCATATCAAATTTCAGCATTTAGGGCCGGCCCTTGGCTCACTCGGGAGAGTGCGGTGCTGGTAGTGCCGAGGCCGCGGGTTCAGATCCCATATAGGGATGGCCGGTGCGCTCACCGGCTGAGTGTGGTGCTAGCAGCACCAAGTCAAGGGTTATGATCCCCTTATCAGTCAAAAAAAAATTTTTTTTTCAGCATTTAGCAGCAGCATAGAAAAAGAAGCCAATAAAAGGAAGCAGAGAAGTGGATGAGGCTGCAGAAGTAGGTAAAAACGATCAAAAGGGGTGAAGCCAGGATAAAAGTGTTTAACTAGATGAATTGCTGACAGATCAATATGATTTCAATTTTGCCTCTTCTAGAATGATTCTCTATGAAGATATAGATCTTTTATTGCTGTTCCTGCTGTATCCCTATAGCGTGGAATAGTGCCCAGCCCACAGTAGGTGCTTAATAAATATTTGTTGGCTGAATGAATAAATTTGTAGATCATGTGTTTTTGTAGTATCATTGCATTGATTAGATATAACTCTAGAAAAATGTTGAATAGCAACAATGATATGCTTCCTGGTCTCATTCTTGATACAATAGTTCCTCAAGTGGTTTTAAATTGTTTGAAGGGCCGGCCCGTGGCTCACTCGGGAGAGTGCGGTGCTGATAACACCAAGGCCACGGGTTCAGATCCTATATAGGGATGGCCGGTTAGCTCACTGGCTGAGCATGGTGCTGACAACACCAAGCTAAGGGTTGAGATCCCCTTACCGGTCATCTTTAAAAATAAATAAATAAATAAATAAATAAATAAATTGTTTGATGTTTGCCTCTCTACAGCAAAAGTTTGATCTCTCTTCCATAAATAAAAACTTCCTGTGACTCTCCCCCCACCTCCCACCCCGGTGCCTCAAGAGTAAAACTCTAACATAGAACAGAAGCCCTGTCAGGATGTGGCCCCTGCTGGGCATCACTTCTGGCTACCCGCCTGTTCCCACACTGATCTTGTGATGCCACGTTCCTCTTGCCTGGCAAAGAAGTAGCAGAAGAGCTTTCCCCAAGGAAGTCTTCTTTGACCCTCCCCCTGCAAAATACCCTTCTTTGTGTTTCTGTTTTCCTCCTGGTATATGCATTAATTCCATGTCTTCCCAGTAAACTCTAAGTTCCTTAACAGAAGGGTCTGTGTTATTTTACTGTTTCACTTGCAGCATCTGACACAGTACCGTGAGATTTTATGGCAACTGGGCTAAAACCTCTCACCTGCCATCACCTCTCTTTTGTTTTGTTTTGTTTTTCCAGGTATTCCTCCCCAGAGACTCTTCCCTATCTTCTAAAGGTTAACAAGTTTTCCATTATATCTTCTCTTTTCTGTCAGATAATTCCAGCTAATGCATTACATTTTAAACAAGTTAGCTGATGAGGTGTGATCTCTTTTTTTTTTTTTTAAACTTCTAAATGAGAAACATTTCACATTTTCAATTCTTAAAAATTGTCAACTTCTGGGGCCGGCCCGTGGCTCACTCGGGAGAGTGTGGTGCTGATAACACCAAGGCCACGGGTTCGGATCCCATATAGGGATGGCTGGTTAGCTCACTGGGTGAGCGTGGTGCTGACAACACCAAGTCAAGGGTTAAGATCCCCTTTCCGGTGATCTTTTTGAAAAAAAAAAAAAATTGTCAACTTCTGGGGCCGGCCCGTGGCTCACTCGGGAGAGTGTGGTGCTGATAACACCAAGGCCACGGGTTCGGATCCCATATAGGGATGGCTGGTTAGCTCACTGGGTGAGCGTGTTGCTGACAACACCAAGTCAAGGGTTAAGATCCCCTTTCCGGTGATCTTTTTGAAAAAAAAAAAAAATTGTCAACTTCTCTGTCTCCTACAGCTTCATATACATTACATATAGGCTTAAATTCAGATTTGCAATGTGCATTCACATATCAAAGGCTCTGAGAAGATTTGCAGTAAAGCAGCCGTTTTCAACTTTTTCATCTCATGAAACTTTTACACTCTTAAAGTTACTGAGGACCCACAAAATATTCTCTTTATATGGATTATACCTGTCAATATTTACCATGTTAGAAATTAAAACTGGTAAAATTATAAATTATTTATTAGTCCATTTAAATATAACAATAAAAGCCCCATTACATATTCTATTAGCTAGGGTCCAGTCAGGAGACATATATCACACTAGTTATTATTATTATTATTATTTTTTTAAAAGATGACCGGTAAGGGGATCTTAACCCTTGACTTGGTGTTGTCAGCACCACGCTCACCCAGTGAGCTAACCAGCCATCCCTATATGGGATCCGAACCCGTGGCCTTGGTGTTATCAGCACCACACTCTCCCGAGTGAGCCACTGGCCGGCCCTAATGAGTCTTTTTTTTTTTTTTTTTGAGACTGGCCGCACCGTGCTCAGCCAGTGAGCGCAGTGAACGAACCGGTCATCCCTATATAGGATCCCTATATAGTATCCGAACCCGTGGCGGGAGTGCTGCTGTGTTCCCAGTGCAGCACTCTCCCGAGTGCGCCACAGGCTTGGCCCTCACACTAGTTATTTGAAGAGGGAAATTTTAATATAAAAAATTTTTTAGCTGGGGGCACTGGCTGGTAGCTCACTTGAGAGAGCATGGTGCTGATGATGACACCAAGGTCAAGGTTTTGGATCCCCATATCAGCCAGCTGCTGCCCCGCCACCCCAAGAAAAAGAATTTTTAGCTAGTAGAAGGTGGTTAGCTACTAAAAGGGATAAAAGAGGACTCTAAGGTGTCCAGAAGTAGAAAAAAAAAATCATCTAGTCACTCCAGAGGGAGAATGGACAACAAAGGAAGCAAGGACTAGAAGATCACTCACCGGGGCTGAGATTCAGACCTCCTCGAAGAGAGCAAGAACACACAGGCTGACAGTGTGAAGAAACTTGCCAGAGGAAATGGGCCATCACAGATCTATAAAGCAATTGAAGGTAGCCAAAGTGTGGCCTGAGGGAGTAAGTGGAGTCCTGCACTGAATAATAATAACGAAGTACCAGAATCCAGAAGCCAAGGATCTACCTGCTACTATATAGCTTAGCAGTATCATTTTAGTGCCCTTAAGCTTAACATTTCACCAAGTGGCAAAGGAGAAATGTTTTCAGGTCAGGGTTTAGCTCCACTATCAAAAAGGATGGTGAAAGAAGGTGGGTTTGTAGCTAGGTAACAAGAAATTGACAAGGAGCACACACCTTACCAATATTTTACAATATTTCATAAATATTTTTAATGAAAAATATAGTTTCAAAAATAGTAACATTGTTTTACAGTGTTGCAAATATCTTTAATGTCCGGCTTAACATCTTCTTCTGCATTCAGTCTGTTGCAATATGTTATTTTGGTTCAAGAAAATCTGGCCTCACACAGGAGTGTAGTTAGAAAAGAGTATTTTAATAGCCTTTTCAGATTGTTGCAGATATTCTTCCTTGTGCTACACCAAAACCTGATAAATGCAAAGTGGAAGTTGAAATCACATCAGTTAACTTTTCATACTTTGTTATCTTCGAGTCCATTGATTACATGAGACTTCTTTAAATGGGTCTTTTATTACTTATACATCATTTTATTACATTGTGCATGTCTGGAAAATACTGGTTCATTAAGTTATTCAGATCTTCCAAACGTTGACATATTTTATTATACAATATCAAATAGTCATATTTCTCAATAGCACCATTAATATCAACAGCTTTATGTATTGGGAAGCTGTAAATTTCATGGTAGTATATACAAGTCTTCAAAAATTCTAATTTTTGCTTGAAATCTTGAATTTTGTCATTGGCAATAAATGCTGTCAGTTGTTTTCTTTGAAGTGACCAGTTTCTTATTTTCATTTTTGAGAAAATGCTTGTCAAATATTTAAGTCTTAAAAAAAAGTTTTTTTTGTTTTTTTTTTTTAAAGATGACCGGTAAGGGGATCTTAACCCTTGACTTGGTGGTGTCAGCACCACAGTCTCCCAAGTGAGCTAAACGGCCATCCCTATACAGGGATCCAAACCCGTGGCCTTGGTGTTATCAGCACCACACTCTCCCAAGGGGGGAGAGGGGGTCGAGGGCCTCAGTCACACACCCGCATGTCCATATCCTGCCCAGCGACGACCACCGAGCCGCCACTGCTGGAACGCCCTGGGCTCCCCTGCCAGAACGAGAGGCATCCCACGGGCCTCGACCATGCCCCCCCGTCCTTCCTCCTCCATCCACCCCATCTCCCCTCCTTCCCCTTTCCCACCTCCCCTGCAACGCTCCACAACAACATCTTAGAATGTAGAAAATAATAACTAATTAATTTTTTTTAAGTTTCTTTCTTTCTCTTTTTTTTTTTTTATTAAAAGGGTGACCGGTAAGGGGATCTTAACCCTTGACTTGGTGTTGTCAACACCACGCTCTCCCGAGTGAGCCACGGGCCGGCCCTTAAAAAAAAATAGTTTGTCAGTTGTTCTTTCGAGTAAGAAATGGTGGTTCATGAAAAAGTGGTTAGTTCAGTGGGCAATTCACACAATCACACAAGTGCTTTTCCTCAAATCTTTCATCTTACTGCAGTAAATAGAAGTGTTTTATGTGTACTTCCCACTTTATCACACAGAACATTTAAAAGATATGTAATTTTTATTGCTTCATCAAGAACATTCTTAAAACTGCCCTTTCAAAAAAAATGTGTGTGGCAGTAAAGAATACAATGATTACTGTATATCTACAATATGCAATACTACTGGACAGTTTGGTGTCTGTATTGGTTCTTTAGCAAGACAGAACCAATGGGACATATATAGAGATACACATATAAATATATAGATATATGGGAGGAGATTTATTAGGGGAATTGACTTGATTGTGGAGGCTGAGAAGTCCAACTACAGGCCATCTGCTAACTGGAGAACCAGGGAAACTGGTAGTTCAGCCAAGTCCGAAGGCCTCAGAACCAGAGAAGACAATGGTGTAACTCTCAGTCTGATGGTATGACTCTCAGTTAGTGGCTTGAGAACCTGGGTGGTGGGGGGCATGGGTGGGAAAAAAGAAGGTGACATTGGTGTAAGTCCTGGATTCCAAAGGTTGGAGAACTGGGAGTTCTGATGTCCAAGGGCATGAGCAAAGGGGTTTCCTAGCTCCAGAAGAGAGATAGCAAATTTGCCTTTCCTCTGCCTTTTTGTCCTATCCAGGCCTTAGCCAATTGGATGGTGCCCACCCACACTGGGTGAGGGTTGGTCTTCTTTACACAGTCCACCGATTCAAATGCTAATCTCTTCCAGAAAAACCCTTACAGACATATCCAGAAATAATGCTGTATTAGTCCATTTCTGTTGCTGTTTCTGTCCCTGGAACTGGGTAATTTGTAAGAAAACAGAATTTATTGCTTACAATTTTGTAGGTTGGGAAGTCCAAAGTCCAGGGAACACATCTGGTGAGAGTCTTCTTTGGTGGTGGCTTTATAGCAATGCAGAGGCCTCACATGGCAGAAAATGGTGGAGCAGAGAGAGAAAGAGAGACTCTCACATGCTCTCCTTTTAAAGCCCTCAGAACCACGCCTATCAACTACTGCATGGTCCTCACAATCTAATAACCTCTTCAAGGCCCCACCTTTCAATTATAATAGGATTTCCCATCCTCAACAGTTACAGTGGGGATTAAGCTTCAAATACATAAAACTTTGAAGACACAATTCAATCCATATCAAATACTTTACCTAGAAATCCCTTAACCCAGTCAAGCTGACACCTAAAATTATTATTATTATTATTTATTTATTTATTTATTT
>NW_007733527.1:165328-170145 GCF_000696425.1 Galeopterus variegatus
CCACCGGGCCGGCCCCTATTTTGTTTTTTTTAAAGATGACCGGTAAGGGGATCTTAACCCTTGACTTGGTGTTGTCAGCACCACGCTCACCCAGTGAGCAAACCGGTCATCCCTATATGGGATCCGAACCTGTGGCCTTCGTGTTATCAGCACCGCACTCTCCCGAGTGAGCCACGGGCCGGTCCTGACACCTAAAATTAACCATCACTATGTCACTGCTCTGATTTGTCCTAAAGCTCCAGAGGTTTACTTACCATTGCTTTTGCATCATCAGTGTAAATGTTCATGCAGTGAAAAAAGCAAACATCTTAGTACATCCCCAGGTGGAATCACTTGACCCTATACCAAGGGCCACTGCTGAGTGGACAAGCAACAGGAAGCTGGCCCAATTTTGGCCACAGTGTTCCTGATACAAAAACATCAGCCAGTTCAAGCACATTTATTCTTTGCAGAATTGGAATTGGGAACCTTAAATGGAGAAGGGAAGTTAGCTATAAAAACTGAAGCTACATGCTCATAATTTAAAAAGAGGTTAGAAATGCCATGTCCATGCTAGGTTATAAGAAAAAACAACAACAACCATGAGTTGGCATAAGTAATAAGTTAAAGAAATAAAATGAGGCTGAAAAAGTCAGATGGAAAAGAGAGAAGAAACATATGCAGAAAGGAACTGATGCTGTTATTTCAATATTACAGTTTTATTTGTTTTTTGTTTTGTGTGTGTTTATGTTCTTTTTTAAACATTTTTTTCTTTTTCTTTTTCTTTTTTATTCTTCAATATTATGGTTAAGATTCAAAAGCTCTTGATGCTGACATTTCTAGGGCTGCCAGTTCCTAGGATGCTATTTTCCCAGTTTTTTATTGCCCCACCAGAGGCTTTATTTCCTTGTATCCTTACTTGAGGCCACTTGAATGAATTTTTGCTTCTTTTAACCAAAAGATCTCAACTGAAATGGGCATAGAGAAAACAAGACACTTAGCAAAATCCAAGTACCATGACTGAATTAGGTGGCCTTGAATTGTCCCTGAACTCCTAGTGCAGCCAGGCCAACTTCATATGCACAATCACTCACATGTTATCTGCATTTCAAAAATAGACTTATAATTCATCAAATAAACATATCATATGGAGAACTTTTCAAAACTTCTTTCCTGTTGTTTTCTCCATTATCTGTAAATAAACATTATACTAAGTTTAAAAAAATAAATCTTAGCCAGTAATATCATGTATCTTTTTAGTAAGAAGCATAGAAACAAATCGCATCTGATCTGGGATTTTGAAGTTTTAATCTAAGTGAATGACTTTCTACTATTCATTCAATGAGTAGTTATTAAGTGCCTGCTCTGTGCTAGGCATTGTTCTAGGCACTGGCCATATACCAGTGAATAAAATGACATGGAACTTACAGTTCCAGTGGGGAGAACAGTCAGTAAACATATACAAACATGTATTTCACAACACATATCTTTTTTTTTTTTTTCTTCTGGTGGCTGGCCTGTATGGGGATCTGAAGCCTTGACCTTGGTGTTATCAGCGCCATGCTCTAATAACCAAGTGAGCTAACCAGCCTGCCCCACATACACATATTTCAAGTGTTATTAGGTATTGAGAATTGGGGGTTCTATTTTATATATGTTGGTTAGAGAAAGCCTCTCCAATAAAGTGACATTTGTGTAGGAACTGGAATGAAGTCATACCCATATGGGTTGTGGGTAGAGTGATCCAGGTAGAGGACACAGGGCAAAAGCATGCTTAGTGTAGATGAGGAATAAACAGCATGGAGGCCAGTGTGGCTCTAGCTGAGAGAGGAAAGAAATGGCAGGAGATGAAGCAAAACAATGTGGGGTGGGGGGGTTGGGGGTTGGCAAGATCACATAGGCCATAATAGGGGCTATGTATAGATTTCTTCTAAATACTTAGCTAATGGGATCTAACACGTTCCTAGGTGATGCTAGTGCATCCTAGCCATCACCTGGGAGCTTGACAGAAAAGATTCTTGGACTCCACCCCAGGACTATGGAATCAGAATCTGCATTTTTTTTTTCCTTTTTGTCTTTTTTACTGACCGGTAACGGGATCACAACCCTCGGCGTTGCGCCCGTACCATGCTCAGCCAGTGAGTGGGAACCGGTCTCCACACGGGATCTGAACCCTCGGCGGGAGCACTGCCGTGCTCCCAAGCAGCACACTCTCCAGTGTGCCACCGGGCAGGCCCAGAATCTGCATTTTAACAAGATCCTCAGACATCTGTATATACATTAAAGTATGAGAAGCTCTAGTTTAGATTATGTAAGTTAGCTTTTTTCTACAGCAAAATAGGAAACCACAATGATGACTTTTTAATTTTCAGATAGGATGGATTTTTCTATTTTTGCAAATAAATCATTAGGATTCTGAAAGGGATGGCACAGAATCTGTAGATAGCTTTGGATAGTAGTCACATCTTAACAATATGAAGTCTTCTGGTCTATGAACACAGGATGTCTTTCTATTTATTTTTGTCCTTAATTTCTTTCAGTGACTTTTTTAAAATTTCCAGTTTATAAGTCTTTTGCCTGCTTTGTTAAGTTTATTACTATCTTATTCTTTTTTTTTTTTTTTTTTTTTTTTGGCAGCTGGCTGGTATGGGGAACTGAATCCATGACGTTGGTGTTTTAAGGCTGCTCTCTAACCAATTGAGCTAACTGGCCAGCCTTATTTTATTCTTTTTGATGTCACTATAAATGTAATTGTTTTCTTAATTTCCTTTTTAGATTGTTTATTGCTAATGTATAAAAACACAACTTGTTGATTTTCTATTTTACAACTTTGCTGAATTGGTCTATTGGTGCTAGAATGAACAAATATCGGTGAACAGAGATAATTTTACTTTTTCCTTTCTAATGTGGATGCCTTTTTTCTTTTCTTGCCTGATTGCCTTGGCCAGAACTTCCAACACGATGGTAAATAAAAGTGGCAAAAGCAGTCATCCTTTATCTTAGAGGAAAAGTTTTCAGTCTTTTACCATTGAGTCTGATGTTAGGTTTCAGTTTTTCAAAAAATCCCTTTATCAACCACGTTGAGCAAGTTTCCTTCTATCCTTAGTTTACTGAATTTAAAAAAATTTTTAAATTGCAATTGATCCCTCAAACTCTTTCCCTATCTGGTGGCTTAATGCAGATAGACACAGGAATCTTGGGAGTGTTGAAAATGGCAGAGCCACAAAATGGAAGGACTGTGGTTCCTAGATTTTTATTTGGAGAATTGCTCTCTATCAGCAATAGGATTTGTTACTCAGAGATAAACTCTACTGTGTGGGATCATCTATTACAGTTGCTATTATTACCTTAATACATAGGCAAAAGGGTAATTTCCCAAATATAAAAAAAGCTTCTACAAATCGCTAAGGAAAAAGGCCAAAACCCACTGGGAAAATTAAGCAAAGGATGTGAACATTCAATGGAAGGAAAATTCAAAAGGTTTTTAAACAAACGTAAAGATGTTCAACATTACTTATAATAAGAGATATGCAAATCAAAACTATATTGGGAAATTTAACATAAAAAGTAAAAAGCTACGAAATTATATATTGAGATTTCTTCTAATTGTTGGCAAAAAAGTTTGAAGCTCTACTGTATCACTTTGGGTTCAATTAGAGAAGGAAAATGACAATGATATAGAATAAATGATTTTCTGTAGGAATCAGACCTCACACAATCGTGGCAGTCGATGGAGGAGTCTGTTCAAGGCTCTTGCCCCTGTGTCTAGTGTTGGGATTGATGGCACTATGGTCAGCTCAGTCTGGTAATCAGGAAGGAAATTGGCTGTGAAGTGGGGGAGGGTAAGAACAAGCTGGTACCCACATACATCTTTCACTATCTGCAAACTTGATGATACCAGTGACTTTCAAGAAAAGCTCACGCCCTTTGTCATGAAGCTGCATGCATGCCAGGCCCAGTTCCCAGAGAATCCAAAGGAAGAAAACAGCAGGATTTGGAGGAACTGGACTAGCTATGGGCCTGAATGCCTTTAATGACTAGGATGACCAGGAATGAGGGAAAAGGAATTTTAAAAAAGAGTAAGAGCTATCCTTCGTAATGAAGCAAAGAAGTCTCTGGCTCTGTCAAACAGTTATTTAAACATCTTGAAGATATACACAAATAATAGGGAATAATATACCATTCACTACTTAAGAAAAATGATGTGTCAAATGCAATTGAAGCCCGTTGTGTCCCATTCTTTTCCAAGCTAATTTTGCTTTTTAATTTTACTACATGTGGATGCATTTATAGACATCACTTATAGTATAGTTATGCATGCTTTTGTTTTTTATCAGTGTGCTTTTTTTTTTTTTTTTTTAAAGATGACCGGTAAGGGGATCTTAACTCTTGACTTGGTGTTGTCAGCACCATGCTCACCCAGTGAGCAAACCGGCCATCCCTATATGGGATCTGAACCCGGGGCCTTGGTGTTATCAGCACCGCACTCTCCCAAGTGAGCCACGGGCCGGCCCCTCAGTGTGCTTTTTGAAGGTATGCATGTTTAAGTTTTTCTTAATCTTTTTTCTGCATTGAATATATTTTAGACTCATAATTGTGAAATACATAAAATATATAATAAGTGCAAATCACTTATACATTTAGGAAATAATGAAGTGAACATGCATACAACCCACCACCGAGCTTTAGAAAAGCAGTAACAGATCTTGGGCATTCCTTTCCCCAGCTCCCAATAGAAGAACTCAGTATTCTGAATTTCTAACACTATTATTCCCTTAATTTTTTTCAGTTATATCTCAAAAATTTTATATATATATATATATATATTTTTTTTTTTC
>NW_007733527.1:170756-172824 GCF_000696425.1 Galeopterus variegatus
GCGCACTATAGCAGTGCGCCACCGGGCCGGCCCTCGAAAATTTTATATTTTAAACACTATATTCAGCTTTGTAGGTCTTTAAGCTTTCCATAAATGTCATTACATTATACATACTCTTTCACAATTTACTTTTTTTTTTGCTCAGTATTATGTTTTTAAGATTTATCTGTTATACGTATGTATTAGTCTGTTTCTGTGTTGCTATAACAGGATACCTGAAACTGGGTAATTTATAAAGAAAAGAGGTTTATTTGGCTTACAATTCTGGGACAGCTGTGTCTGGTGTAGGCCTCAGGCTGCTTCTACTCATGGCAGAAAGTGGCAGGCAGCCAGCGGGTACAAACAGATCACATGGTGAGAGGAAGGAAGAGAGAGAGAGGGGAGGTGCCAGGGTTTTTTTAAACGACCAGCTCTTGGGGGAACTAATAAGAGAGAACTCACTACCTCTATCCCCCAGGGACAGCATTAATCCATTCACAAGGGATCTGCCCCTATGACTCAAACAGCTGCCAACACTGCCACACTGGGAATCAGACTTCCACATGAGTTTTAGGGGGACAATAACAGCCATACTCTATCAAAATATAACTATAGTTCCTTCCTCTTTCTCCCCTGCTATATGGTATGCTACTATAAAAATAAATCACAATTTATTCACTTATCCTCTTCTTGATGAATAGTTACTTCTCATCTTTTTTGCTGTTACAAAAAATATCTTTATACATGATTTTTAAAATGCATATATGCAAGTTTCTGTAGGACTAGACATTTGGGAGTGTAATTACTGGCTAAAGGGCACATGCCTTTTTGACATTACTAGATATCACTAATTGCTGCCCAAAACAGTTGTCCTAGTCTACAGTTCTAATAGAAGCTGACAAGAGTTCTTTAGGTTCTGCATGCTCACCAACACTTTATACTCAGTCTTAATTTTTGCCAATCTGATAGCTGTAAAATAGTATCTCATCATAGTTACAATACGTGATTCCTTGTTTATTAGTCGGGTAGAACTTCATTTAATAAGATCCTCATAAGAGAAAATTATTCAGGTTTCCTCTTCTATGAACTGTCAGATGCTCCACTCATTTTTCTGTTGCATTGTTTTTTATTCCTTTGAATCAACAGTTCTTTATAAATTCCAGACATACATATTTTATCACGTGTTACAAATGTCTTCTCCCATTTGTGGCCTGTCTTTTCTTTATGGTATCTTTCGATGTGGAGAAATTTATATTAATTTTCAGGTAGTTGAATTATCAGTCTTTTCCTTAAATACTGGCACTTTTTGTATCTTGTTTAAGAAATCTATCCTTAGTCCCCAAATCCTAAAGATATTTTCTTGTATTATCTTCTAAAAGTTTTATAGCTTTATCTTTTACCTTTAATCCACCGGAATTTTTAAAAATAGTATGAAGTAGAAGTACAATTTTCTTTCTTTCCAAACGTATAACCAGCTGCGCTATTACTGTTTATTGCTGAGTTTACCTTTACTCACTGATATGCAATGCTGGCAGCCATAAACCAAGTACCCAGTTAGTGTGGGTGTGTTTCTAGGCTCTCCGTTCTTTCATTCATCAGTTTGTTTATTCCCTGTGTCAATACAACCTCTTCCAGGGCAGCACCACATCTGCTCAGATGTGTTCTCTGATTTTCAAATCACTTTGTTTTTGTTCCCTGAGGATTTTCCTTTCCTTCTTGTGAGCTCACCTATGTGTTTTAAAGATTAGATTTTACCCAGCACTTCCACACCTGTAGTGAGAGATTTTTCAGTTAACCATAATCCAATACTTTGGGAAGAGAAGTTGTTTAGGTAACTCCTAAAACCAAATGTTTGTGATCATCTCACCTTGGGGATATGAGGGAGAAAAAGTACAAAGTATCTGCATATTGGGAAGTTTTCTCTCAGTAAAACAAGTAAAAGTGACATTTTAAACATTTTAAATAATGTTTGAATATTTTTTGGTTAAAACTTCACATTAAGTAAAAATTCATTTTGTACAGATCAGGGAAACCTGGCCAAAATAATGCTAAGGTTTCCAAAGTAAAATAAAGCAGTTGAGCCAAAATA